>NC_058130.1:125681141-125865007 GCF_016433145.1 Gracilinanus agilis | reverse complement strand
ATATATGCACTCAAGGATATAAATTTCCCCCTGAGTACTGCCTTGGCTGCATCCCACAGAGTTTGGTAGGATTTCTCATCATTGTCATTCTCTTCAATGAAATTGTTGATTGTTTCTATGATTTCTTCTTTGACAAATTGGTTTTGGAGAATCATTATTTAATTTCCAATTAGTTTTTGATTTGCCTGTCCAGGTGCCCTTACTAATTATTATTTTTATTGCATTATGATCTGAGAAGGTTACATTTATTATTTCTGCTCTTTTGCATTTGTTTGCAATATTTCTATGCCCTATTACATGGTCAATCTTTGTGTATGTACCATGTGCAGCTGAAAAGAAGGTGTATTTCTTTTTGTCCCTCTTTATTTTTCTCCACATATCAATTAAATCTAATTTTTCTAGGACTTCATTCACCTCTCTAACCTCTTTCTTATTTATTTTTTGGTTTGATTTATCTAGATCTGAAAGAGGAATATTTAGATCTCCCACTATTATGGTTTTACTATCTATTTCCTTTTTGAGCTCTGCCAGTTTCTCTTTTATGAATTTGGATGCTATGCCACTTGGTGCATACATATTGAGCAGTGTTATTTCCTCATTGTTTATACTGCTTTTAATCAGGATGTAATGACCTTCCCTGTCTTTTTTAATCATATTTATTTTTACTTTGGCTTTGTCAGAAATCACAATTGCCACTCTTGCCTTCTTTTTCTCATTTGATGCCCAAAAGATTTTGCTCAAGCCCTTAACCTTAAACTTGTGTATGTCTACCCGCCTCATATGTGTTTCTTGTAGACAGCATATGGTAGGGTTTTGGTTTCTAATCCACTCTGCTATTTGCTTCTGTTTTATGAGCGAGTTCATCCCATTCACATTCAGAGTTATAATTATCAGTTGTGCATTTGCTGACATTTTAGTATCCTCCCCTATTCCTACCTCTTCTTCTTAAACTATTTCCTTTTAAACCAATGATTTGCTTTAAGCCAGTATCCCTTATCCCCTCCCTTGATTAACTTCCCTTTCTACCCCCTCCCTTATTATTCCCCTCTTTTTATTTTTAAAGGCCTAATAAATTCCCTCCTTTCTTCTCCCCTCCCTTTTTTGACCTCCCCACTCCCCTGCTCCCCTTGGTTTATCCCTTCTGACTTTCTCAGTGGGTTAGATAGAGTTTTATATCCCAATGGATAATATAGCTACTCTTCCCTCTCTGGGTTGATTACACTGAGAGTAAGGTTTAAATATTACCTCTTAATGCTCTCTTCCTCTCCTTCTTATAATAGTATTTGTCCCCTCCCCTTCCCATGCCCTCTTTGTGTGTAATAGAAATATCCTATTTTTCTCATTCTCTCAAGTTTCTCTTGGTGTCCCCTGCTATTCCCCCCCCCTTTTTCCCACCCCCCTGTCATCTTAGACCATTTAGTATTCCATCCTCTCCTTATGAATTATTCTTCTGATTACTATAATAGTGAATACTATAATAGTGAATAGAGTTCACTACAGAGAATTATACATAGCATTTCTCCACATAGGAATACAGATAATTAGATCTTACTGAGGCCCTTAAAAAGGCAAATTTAAAAATTATGAGTTTTCTTTCTTTCCCCTCTGTTTCTTATTTACCTTTTCATGTTTCTCTTGATTTTTGTATTTAAATATCAAACTTTCCATTTAGTCCTGGTCTTTTCTGTGCAAATACTTGGAAATCTTCAATTTTGTTGAATGCCCATACTTTCCCCTGGAAGTATATAGTCAGTTTCGATGGGTAGTTGATCAGTGGCTGAAGGCCCAGCTCTTTTGCCTTTCTGAATATCATATTCCAAGCCTTGCCGTCTTTTAGCGTGGAGGCTGCCAAATCCTGTGTGATCCTGATTGGTGCTCCTTGATATTTGAATTGTCTCTTTCTGGCTTCTTGTAAGATTTTTTCTTTCATTTGAAAGCTCTTGAATTTGGCTATTATATTCCTTGGCGTTGCCCTTTCTGGGTCTAGTGTAGAGGGTGATCTATGGATCCTTTCAATGTCTATATTGCCCTCTTGTTGTAGAACTTCAGGACAATTTTGCTGAATAATTTCTTTTAGTATGGAGTCCAAGTTTCTATTAATTTCTGGTTTTTCTGGAAGACCAATGATTTTCAAATTGTCTCTTCTAGACTGGTTTTCTTGATTTGTCATGTTCTCATTGAGATATTTCATGTTTCCTTCTATTTTATCAGTCCTTTGACTTTGTTTTATTTGTTCTTGTTGTCTTGAGAGATCATTAGCTTCTAATTGATCAATTTTAGCCTTTAGGGACTGGTTTTCGGCTATGATCTTTTGGTTTTCCTTTTCGATCTGGTCATTTCTGGTGTTTAATTTGCTTATCAGTTCATTTGATTTCTTAGCCTCACTTTCCAATTGAAAAATTCTGCCTTTTAAGCTATTATTTTCTTGCCTGATTTCCTTTTGAGCTATTTCCCATTTCTCTAGCCAAATCTTTTCCAACTTTTTCGTCATCTCATATTTGAACTCTTCAAGAGCTTGTGACCAGTTTTCATTATTTTGGGAGGGTCTGGATGCTTGTTTGTTCTCCTCTTCTGTTTGCTCGGTTGTCTGGATTTTCTCTGTGTAAAAGTTGTTGAGTGTTAAAGATTTCTTCTTCTTGTTGTTAATCTTTCTCTTTTGGCCTTCCTGATTCTGGGTTGCCATTGTTAGCCCAGCCCGTTCTCAAGTTTATCCTCACACTGACTCAGGTCTGGTTTTTCTCAAGGTCAAGCCCCCTGGTGGGCCCCCTTGCTTGATCCTCTGCCAGAGGCTCCTTTACAAGTCTCAGGGCACTACTTCCATAGTCGTACCTGTCTGCACTGGTTCCCTACTCAGGGTTTCAGAGCCTTCGCTCACGCGCGCCTGTGTGCACCTGCACTCGAGCCTGCGCTCTGTGCCCGCGCTCAAAGTCCGTGCGCATTCTTTAGCCTTTTGTGGTCCTAAGTCTTGCTGCTCTCAGGAACAGGCCCTGGAGCTGCCAATGACTCAGTGGGTGCCCCAAACTTGCTCTATTTCTCTTGAGTTGGCTTTGGCGCTGTAGGTGATGTGGTGTGTGTGTGTGTGGGTTGCTCAGCCCGCAATTTAGTGAGAGCTGTTTCACCCCTTTATAGCATGGAAATGCCCCAATTCCACGTACCTTCCACACTGTGCCCTGTTGTGGGGTCCCTCCGTTCGTCTGGATTTGTTTTTATGTCCCCTTGAGGAGTCCTGTATGTTTCCGTTAGGAGAGGTTAAGCGCTGCTTTTTACTCTGTCGCCATCTTAACCAGGAAGACCTAATGGAAGTGATTTTAAATGAATTGAAGTTCACCTTCCCCAACCCCTCAGCCTTCTGGTCCAGAAAGCCCTCAACTTACAATTTATTCTTTTGACGAGTGGCTCTTGACATACTAAAAAGGAAATTGCAGTTGAAAGGTTTTATTCACTTCAGTTCGGTCATTGGTATACACTCCCTGTGTGATCTTGTACAAGTCATTTCTTTTCCTTTGTCCTTCAGTTTGTTGATTTATAAAATTAGAAAATTTAGACTATCTGATCTTTAAGTTCCCTTCCAGCTCTGACATTTTGTAATTCTGAGTCAGATAGCTTTAATTCAGTTGTAAGTCAGTGTGAAGGTAATCATCACGACTTTTCTTAAGAGTAGGTTTGAGGATCCTAGGATTTAGAGAATGAAAGGGATTGTTCTAGAAATAATGTTCCCATCTAGTACAAAAAAGTGACTAAATCATAATAATTTTAGATCTCGTATAAGGGGAGAGTGGTGCCATGGACCTCAGATAGACTTTTCTTATGACCTCTTCATTGGTGTGTAAGATTCAGATTTAGCATTAGGTCCTTATCTCTTACTTTTCAAGTTAATAAGGACTAGGAATTTTTGTGACAATGACCTCAAAGGAGATGATGCATTTTAATATGAGGAAATGGACCAGTTTGAGAGGATTTACCTGTAGTTCTTCCATATCATTTAGATAAAACTATCTTATAATCAAAGGAACATGAAGCATAGCTATAAAAACAAGTTACATAATTAAGCCCCACTAGTTCAACTACTGATAAGAAATTGCTAAATTCTGAGCTTTCTGTGTGAAGATAAAGGTATTATGGACTGTTAGATAAAAACAAATAACAAAAACAAAAAGCCTCCAAAACTCAGTAGCAGAAACGACTGTCTTTTCACTTATTTTGGCTAGAGCAGTTTTAATTTTACTATTTTTCAGTACAGGTTGATGAAAGTTTTTATCAACCTAACAGGGCAACAAAAGGGCTATTGTAATGAAACTTCATTTAGGAAAATTGAGGCAGTAAACAGTTGTAAGAGTCATTGTTAGCATCAATGTAGTATTTTTAATTTGGATTTTCAATTTGTATGACACCTCTCTTATATCCTTGATAAAAAGAAAAAGATATCCCACTTCTAGTGAAGTTCATGTTTTTAATTCATTAATCAATTGATAAGCATTTATTAAATATCTAATATATGCCAGGCACTGTTGCTTCAGATACAAATAAAAAACCAAGACCATTCCTGCCTTCAAGGAGCTCACATTCCATCAGGACAAAAAACATGGTCACAAATAAGTGAATACTACACACACACACACTCTCTCTCTCTCTCTCTCTCTCTCTCTCTCTCTCTCTCTCTCTCTCTCTCTCTCTTTCTCTCTCTCTTTCTCTCTCTCTCTCTCTTTCTCTATGTGTGTATATATACACACCATACACATACACACACACAATATCTCTCCATATGGAATAATTGCTGTTGGGAATACCATCATTCTCTCAGTCCCCCAGGCTTCAACCATAGGTGTCCTGGATTCCTCACTATCTCTCATCCCATATTTCTATTCTGTTGCCAATGTCTCTCAGTTTCACCTTTGCCGTATCTTCCCTTTTCTCTTTTGCTACTGCTACAACCCTGATATGAGAGCCCTTATCATTTCTCTCCTGGACTATTGCAATAGCCAACTGGCTGCTCCAGGCCATCCTCCATTCAGCTGCCAAACTGGCTTATCTAAAGTTTCATTCTATATCATCTACCTAATCAATAAATTATAGTGGCTCCCTATCACTTCCAAAATCAAATATACAATCCTTTGTTTGGCATTCAAAGTCCTTCAGAATCTAACACCATCTTTCCAGTCTTTTAATGCCTTATATTCCACCACCAACTCTGTCCAGTGACACTGGCCTCCTTCCTGTTCTAGGAACAATGCCCTTCACATCTTGACTCTGGGCATTTTCTTTGGCTGTTTCTCATACCTGGAACATGCTCATTGCTCATTATTTTCTCCTCCTAGCTTCCAACTTACTTCAAGTCCCAGTGGGGGGAAAAATTCTATCTTCTACAGGAAACCTTTCCTAATCCCTCTTAATTCTAGTGCCTTCACTGTAAATTATTTCCTATTTATCCTAAACATAGTTTTTTTTAATACTGTTGTAGCTGTTGACTTAGTGTTGCCCCCATTAGATATTGAGCTCTACAAGGGCAAGGACTATCTTTTACCTTTCTTCATACCTCCAGTAATTAGTGCAGTGCATGTTAGAGAGTAGGCACTTAATAAACTGAATGAATTATTGATTACATTTTTCCTCCAGTTCTTTCATTTATTTTCTAATTTAAAAATCTCATTTAATTTATGGTATAATTTCTAAGATTTTGTTTTTAATCTCTAACTTAATTTTTTCTAGTTATTCTAGTTTATCTTATGGCTAAGCTGCATTTTTCTTTGGGGCTTTGCTTGTAGATATTTTAATTATCTCTTCCAGGTTTGTGTCTTGGATGAACCAGAGTTACATTAACAGAAAGAACATTTGGACTGTCTGAGAAAACAGTCATGGTCTATAGATTTATATGATCATTTTGGAACCCAATGTATTAGAAGGATTCAGATTGCTAAAAGCAAGTTGAAGGAGGGAGTTCTAGTTAATTTCCCTGATGGAGGCACAGTTTTGGCCAGGGGTGACAACAGAGGACACTAAGAAATTCAAAAGATAAAGAGAAGGAAGAAATAATTCAAATTCATGGAACTGAGTGAACAAAAATATGGAAGCTAGAAGGTGAACTCAGCATTCAAGAGGAAGAGATCACTTTGGTAAAAGCATAAGGAAAAGAAACCTGAGATATGGGTGAAAAAATAAGAAGGTGCCAGACGGTGAAAGCTCCTGAATGACAGATAAAGAAGTTTGAATTTTACTCAGGGATAATGGTTTTGATTTCCTATATAGACCAGTTGGTTATTCTCTGTTTCATGACCTAGGATTGCATTCAAACCTTGTCCAATACAGATATAACTTTAATGTTGAAGTTACCTGAAAATTTTTGGAGAGGCTTTCACATTAATACCACCAAAGTGACAGTTTTTCATGATTTGCATCCCCATCCTCAAGCTCTTGGACTTGCACAATGACCAAACAGATAGTACAAGCTTGAGCCAGGATTCAAATACAGGTCCCCTAAAATAAAATCTTACCCTTTGTTTTTTTGCTATGCCACCTACCTGTCTAAAAGGAGAAAGTGACAATTAAAGGGATAGGATTGTTAAAAGAGAAAAGGGGAAGATATTGGGCATAACTCTAATCAATCTAGTCCCTCTAATATTAAAAGTAGAAAAGAACCATAAGGGCCAGGAATGTTTCTCTAATACATTTCTTAGCAGAGTAGGAAGCAGGGTATTTATGCATCAATCCTCCTCTTCACAGTCTTATGTCTGCAGGCATTTCCAGAAGCTTCTTTGGAAGCTCTAGGAGTCTACTGATAGATTGTTCCTTTCTTCTCTCTAGATGCATAGAGATCACCAGGAACTCCTAGACTGTCACCTTATCTTGGATCCCTATTGATTGCCAGTGTGAAGTTGTGGATTTGAAGAATATGCTTTGGATTCTCTTGGAATGTTATCTGTTGTGGAGTTTTGACTTTCTGTAGTTATGCATGTACCCATTAACCATCTCAAAACTTTTCCCAAGGAGTACCAAATGATGTAGTGTTCATGGTCCAATGCAATATATATCAATATAATGTTTTAGAAATCAAAGTTCATGACCAATTGATACAGGCCATCAGGAAGGCATTGCCATATGCAAAAGTTAGTGTCTTACTTTTAAATTTAGGCTCTTATTGAACCTAATATAAATGAATAGCTTGTAATGGGGGACTGGGGCAGCTAGATGGCGCAGAGGATAGAGTGCAGGGCCTGGAGTGGGGAAGACTCATCTTGAGTTCAAATGTGGCCTCAGATTCTTATTAGTTATGTGATTCTGGACAAACCACTCAACCCTATTTGCCTCAGTTTCCTCATCTATAAAATGAGTTAGAGAAGGAAATACCAAACCACTCCCGTATCTCTGCCAAGAAAACCAAATGGGGTCACAAAGAGTTGGACCTGACTGACTGAACAACCACAATGGAGGACTAGATAATGGAAGAGTCTTAATCTTGTAGCATGTGCAATGTATTCTACCTACTGGCAATCCAAGTGGAAGCAACTTCTTGCCTGCTTACTGAGTAATGAAAAGCCTTTTAACTGGCTGCTGAGACTGAATGCAAAACATAAAAGGGATCTCTGGATCTATCATAATTTTTTATACTGGTCTGTGTTTCCTTTGATTTGCTCATATTTCCCAGCTTTCCACCCCCCACCCCCCCATATCTGAACTGAGGCTTTGTACTAGTTCCAGTTTCCACTTCCTGCTGCACTTTCTGCTGGAGTGGTTACTTGCTCCTATCTAGTCCCATGCTGTAGCAATCATTTGGGCTCTTTCACTGACTTCTAATTCTGACTAATCCTTTTGGGATTAGGACTCCCACCCCTGAATCTTTGAAGTTTTGAGCACTGAACCTTAAGGGCCTTCGATGTGATCTTAGAACAGAGTGATGGAACCTCGGATATCCTAAGTACCTGTACTGTCCTGGTTCCAGCGTTGCTGCACCACTCTAGCAAATACTGCTTCCCCCAGTTTCCAAGATCTCCTGCCTTAGAGCTTTCTGATCACCCTGGGACTTTCGGACATTCCTAGGTTTTTCTCAGGGTTCTCTCCACTCTTGATGCCTCTAAACATGGACGTTTGCATGCTACATGTGGTATAGCTGGTAGTGCAGTGATTAGAGAGCACTGGGCCTGGAGTTACAAAGATTTGAGTTCAAATTCAGACACTTAGTAACTCCGTGACCCTGAGCAAGTCACTTATTCTGTTTGTCTCCATTTCCTTAACTATAAACTGGGGCTATTAGAACCTACCTCTAGAGTCATTGTGAGGATGAAATGAGAAAATTTTTTCAAGGCATTTGGCACAGTGCCCTGCATACAGTAGGCAAGATATATATGTATATATTTACTCCCTTCCCTTGTCCCTTTACTTCTCCCTTCTCTTCTCCCTTTCCTTCTCCTTCTCCTCTTCCCTTCCCCCTTCCCTTCCTTCTTTCCTTCCCTTCCTTCTTCCCTTCCCTCTTTCTTCCCTTCTATTCTCTTCCCTTCCCTACATATGCCTCTGGTTGTGTCTGAAGGCTACTAATTGGTCTTCCTGGATCTGGCTTTGCTGGCAACCCTCTTTCCTATTGCCCATGGGTTTTTGGCTGACATCTTGCATAGTTCTAGGGTGGAAAAGGCCCTTACTATTATTTTTAATTCTGTTTCTTGATCATTATTCAGTCTGCTTCAAATTTTAGGTGTTTTCTAGAGAGAACTGGGTGGTCTGCATCCAAGCAGGGAAATATCCTGGGCAAAAGTCATATGTATATATAAAAGGCACAAACAATACAGACACTCTCTTTCCCTGGTGGCCTTCAATTGAGAAGAACGACTTGCTGTGGGTCTCTGGCAAGGGAAGAGGCCTTAAGGTTCTTTCTAATCCAGTCACCATGAAGTTCTGAAAGCAGAGTCTTGTTATTTTTTCTGCCTCTGTTTCATTTTTTCCCTCTGCTTTTAGGTGAGCGAGAAGAGGCAACAGAACAGAATGGACTACAACTTAGTAGGTGTTGCTTTTAAAAAAACAAGAGATCCACTGGACATACATGAACTAAAATCTAAAGCAGAGTTTGCCAGCTTTGTGAGGAGCCAGCTCTGAGTGGTGACTTGCTTGACCTAGTCCAACAGTGAATTTACCTGCTCCCCAGAGACACCGCCCCTACAAGCAATGAAAACTGGGTAAGAGAGAAGGTCTAAGGCTCTTTCCCCACAGAGGTCCACAGTAGTTCATCCTCAAAAACCACTAGAGAAAAAAAAGTTTTCTTCTGTTTGTGTGGTGTTTTTTTATGCATAATTATTGTTTATATATAATTTTTTTCCAATTACATGTAAAAACAAATTTTAACATGTTTCCTAAAAATTTGAGTTCTAAATTCTTTTTAGTGCATTAGTGTCTCATTTGTCATTTTTTCCCTATCATTAACCAATCTGATAGGTGTGAGGCGGTACTTCAGAGTTGTTTTCATTTTGCCTTTCTTTAATCAAGAGCATTTTTTTCATGTCACTAGAGATAGCTTTGATTTCTTCCTCTGAAAACTACTTGTTCATATCCTTGAACCATTTTTCAGGTGGAAAATGACTTATATTCTTATAAACTTCACCTCATTCTCTATATATTTAAGAAATGAGGTCTTAATCAGAGAAACTTACTGTAAAAGTTTCTGCCCCTGCCCCCGTTTCCTGCTTTACTTCTAATCTTGCTTTCGCTGGTTTTGTTTGTACAAACCCTTTTTAATTTGATGTAATCAAAATTATCCCTTTTACATTCTTTAATTCTTTCTACCTCTTGTTTGACCATAAATTTTTCTCTTATCCATAGATTTGACAGGCAAAATTTCTCATGCGCCCCAGTTTGCTTATGATATCTCATGTATCCATTTTGATCCTATCTTGGTATGAGATGTTGGTCCATGCCTAGTTTCTGACAAACTGCTTTCCAGTTTTCCCAGAAATTTTCATCAGATAGTGGGTTCTTGTCCCCAAAACTTGGATCTTTGGGTTCATCAAACACTAGATTACTATGGTCATTCACTACTGTGCATTGTGTACCTAATCTATTCCACTGATCCACCACTTTATTGCTTAGCTAGTACTAGGTTGTTTTGAAGATCACTTTATAATACAGTTGAGATGTGATACTGCGAGGCTACCTTCCTTCACATTTTTTTTTCATTAATTCCCTTGAAATTCTTGATCTTTTATTCTTCCAGATGAATTTTGTTATTATTTTTTCTAGCTCTATAAAATAATTTTTGGTAATTTGGTATAGTCCTGAATAAATATTAATTTATGTAGAATTGTCATTTTTATTATATTGCCTCAGTCTACCCATGAGCAATTAATATTTCTCCAGTCATTTAGCTCTGACTTTATTTGTGTGAAGAGTGTTTTATATTTGTGTTTATATAGTTCTTGGGTTTGTCTTGGCAGGTAGATTCCCAAGTATTTTATATCATCTGCTATTATTTTACCCTTTCTTCTTAAGTGACAGCTAACGATTTTATCCCAAAGTAAACATTTTTAGGAATTTTTGTCAGGAGTGGAAAAGGTCATCTAAAAGGAAATCATTTTGCAAGAATTATTCTAAAACTATTTAGTAATGGAAGGTGACTCAATAAAGGAAGTTCCTTGTGGTTTTTCTAGTCATATCTGGAAAGAAAAAAAGGTTGACGAGGCCACTATCACATCTAAAGCTCTTTAACGGAAGACTTTTATTGGTGCCTTGTTTACATTTTTTTTTATAAATTTTTTTAATAAATGAGAAAAACTTACACTTAAACACCATCCTAAGCAAAGTCTAGAAAAATCTTTGTTCAAGCTCTAAAAGCAAAAGCAGGGAACAGAGTTGAAGTTTAGGTTGGTTAGGTGTGTTTTCATTGAACAGATTCATTCAAAACCCTAGCAAAGAAGGAAGCTGCCCTTCAAGAGGTAGTAAGGATGCCTTGAAATGGAGCTGGCATTATAGCCTGGTAGAACTGGAGTTGGAAGAGACCATAGAGGTTTAATCCAGGAAAAATCAAATAAATAGCCTAACATCACATAGGTAGTTAATGACAGTATCCAAGCTCAAGTTCACTGAATTTCAATCCATTTTTCTTACTCTTCTGATTCTACCTCTATCCTTACTGCTGTTTCTCGGTTCAATTTTTAAGCCTCTGAAGTTCTGTTGCTTTCTTTTCAAAACTAATTTCTACCTTTCTCTCCAAGAAGTAGAATTAAGGAATTAGTGTGTTGGAAATTTTAGTTTAAATTTTAGTCTTAGTTTAAGGTAATTAGTCAATTACCAGGTAAAGTTTTTGGAGTAGTCCTAATTTCAGTGTTTATCTCATTGCCCAGAAGAGCAATAAAGCAATGCAAAACACTGGCAGACAAAGGACAGGATGTCTTTCTGTTAACAATTGAAAAAAATAACTCTTCTTTATGTGTCTTTGTGATGTGTGTGTGTGTGTGTGTGTGTGCACATGCACACGTGCACATATTGGGTTTTTGTTGAGAATCTATTGTGTTGATACAAAATTTATGTATTTTTTTAAAACAAGAGATATCACATTATGATAGCATTTCATATCCCTCTTGTATTGTAAGGAGGATTATCCTACTTAAACTGTGGTGTGTAGTTGTCTTCTTTCAAAAAAAACCAGATGAATTATACATTTTATTTCCTTCAATATATATGCATGAATAGAAACAAGATTTATTAGGCATTCTATGGATTGAATTAATAAAAATGATCTATATTGTCCCAAGACTTTCCCCACCTTATTCTTTGACAGCTTTTGAAATCCTTGAGAACACTGCTAAAGTAGGCTCCATGAATCCTCAGCATGCTCAGTATCCCAGAAATTGCTTAATGAAAATGTATTTCTGATAATGGCCTGTCAAATGCAGATGACATCATATGAAAATCATGGATTAAAATATAAAAATTTCCATACAATAAGTCATTTTTATTTTGTCCCTGTTTTTACTATTTTGATGGAATAGAACCAAAATTTCATCAGTATAGCCCTTCTACTTGAGCAGGTTCCAACCTTTAAACACTTTCATTAGTTCCATGACTGTTGCTCATCATCTTCTCATAAATCTCCCATAGAGTATTCATCTAATGAGCTGATGACCTTCCTCTTATTTTTTCATATAATTTGAAGAGCTGAGCCATCAGCAGGACAGGAAATCAAGGCTTTGCCATAAAGCACTAAAATTTACAGGACACTGAAAACTAATACTCTTTAAGTTAAGCATAGTGTGTAGTTATTGAGAATAATTAGTTAAAATAGGCAGCCAACAGAAGGTATTGGTAGTTACACTTTAATTCCTGCCTGGTCTGATCTGTTTTCTACTCTTCTTTCAAATCAAACTCCCTAATACTATCTCTCTATCTCCATCCTTGAGGATCGGTATCCCAGTATCTCTGTCTCCTCCCAAGGGGTAGATATTCTGGTTTCTTTCTTTAACATTCCCCTCAGTTTATTTTGTCAAAAAAATTGGTTTGAGGGTCTATTGAGAGAATGTCTCTCACTTGCACCTGAGACATTTTGTAAAGTTTTCCCCATGTGCCAAAATCACTGATAAGGGCTTTGCTTGAGGATAACAGAATTTCCCTTGGGCAGATTTTCATTGCATCACTGGATCACCTCCTTTCCAGCCTCCCTTTCCAATGACAGTCTTAAACAATGAACTTTCTTGAAATAGTTCTATCATTGATGAATATTTTACCTATAGCCTGGAGCTCAAAATTATGCATTTGCAGAAGATTTTCTTTATTAGTTGGAGTAATCTAGGAGGCATAGTGGATAGAGTACCTGACCAGGAATCAAGAAGAACTGGCCTCAATCTCTCCTGGTTAGAGAAATGCAAAATTTACTCTGAGGCACCACTTTACACCTAACAGACTGGCTAATATGGCAGCAAAAGAAAATGATAAATGTTGGAGGGGATGTGGCAAAATTGGGACACAATTACACTGCTGGTGGAGTTGTGAATTGGTCCAACCGTTCTGAAGGGCAATCTGGAACTATGCCCAAAGGCCTTTAAAAGAATGCCTACCCTTTGACCCAGCCACACCACTATTGGGTTTGTTCCCCAAAGAGATAATAAGGAAAAAGACTTGCACAAAAATATTTATAGCCACACTCTCTGTGATGGCAAAAAAATTGGAAAATGAGGGGGTGTCCTTCAATTGGGAAATGACTGAACAAACTGTGGTATCTGATGGTGATGAATAATTATTGTGCTGAAAGGAATAATGAACTGGAGGAATTCCGTGGGAACTGGAAAGACCTCCAGGAATTGATGCAGAGCAAAAGGAGCAGAACCAGGAGAACATTGTACACAGAGACTGATACATTATGGTACAATCAAATGTAATAGATTTTTTTCTACTGGCAGCAATGCAATGATCCAGAGAAACTTATGAGAAAGAACACTATCCACATCCAGAGAAAGAAATGTGGAAACAGAAATGCAGAAGAAAAACAAATGATCGATCACATAGTTCCAGAGGTATATGATTAGGATTTTGATGTTAAAAGATCACTCTGTTGCAAATATGAAGAACATGGAAATCGGTTTTTAACAATGATACATGTATAACCCAGTGGAATTACTTGTCAGCTTCAGGAGGGGGGAAGGAAAAAGCAGGGGGGTGGGTAGGGAGAAATATGAATCATGTAACCATGGAAAATATTCCAAATTTAAATAAATAAATCTGGCCTCAGAAACTCATTAGCTATGTGATCACTCTTTTTCTCAGTTTCCTTATCTGTAAAATGAGCTGGAGAAGCAAATAACAAACTACTCTAGTGTCTGCCAAGAAAACCTCAAATGGGGTCAATGAAAAATCAAACACAACTGAACAATTCCTCATTAGGAGGGAATGATTCCACGCCTGAATGAGAGATGGAGCTGACTAAATCTAAGGAGAGGAGATTTGTTCTTCTGACTCTTGGCTTCAAGACTTGATTCCAAGTCCTTTTTAGGGAGTGTCTCTGGAAGGAGAAAAAGACTGGGAAGAAGTCAACACATGAAGGAGCCAGCACCTTAAGTATGTCCATATTTCAGGAAATTTCTTTCCTAGGGTCTCTCTCTCTCTCTCTCTCTCTCTCTCTCTCTCTCTCTCTCTCTCTCTCTCTCTCTCTCTCTCTCTCTCTCATTTTTCTGAGTGAGAGTTCTGTGTATTGTGTGGTATATTCTAATCTGTATTACTTCTTGGATTTCTGTTTGTTATTGGCTTGGATATAAGTTTATTTACTATTCAAAATTTGGGATTTTTTTTTAATGTAACTGGCATTTAGTGGAAAAGGAATCAATCTTTCAGATTTTCTTGGACATTTTTTCCTAGCTTAAGGAAAGGAAAAAGGAAAACCAAGAAAAATGACTTGAAACTAAAAAATAATTTTACCCAGACTAGCATTACTTGGTGGGGAGCAGATAGATATTCTAGTCTGATACACTTTTTTTTTCTGAGGAAAAAGAACCAGCCTCTTGGCTCTAATCTCTTCTCCTCTAGACAGGAATCAGTCTACCTTGGAGAAGACTGGTTAAGATTCCAGAAATATGTATTTAACAGTTCCATGAGGACATATACATAATTTACATGAGCAACACACTTTTATAGCTATTAGTGTTCTGTATTCTAGGCCTATTTTGTATCTCATTTTCACTTTTGAAAAAGATCTTAGCTAAGTGGCACAATGGATAGAGCACTGGACTTAAAAGTCAAAAAGACTTGAGGTCAAATCTGATCTTAGATACATTTGCTGTATGACTGGATAAATCACTTAATCTCTGCATGCTTCAGTTTCTTCATCTGTATTATGAGGAAAAAAATAGCAACTCCCTCTCAGGATTTTTGGGAAGATCAAATGAGATAACATTTGTAAAGTACTTTGCAAAATTTAAAGGACTTTATAAATGTTAGCTATTATTCCTATTTAAAAAGCAATATTGTTTTTAATTGTCTTTAATTTACTGATTAGTTTAATCTTTTATTTAACATTTCAGATAGAATGGAGAGGAATATAAAATATTGCACTTCAGTCATTAAGCATAAAAAATTCCCAAGGAAATAACTTGGAATCTGAGCAGAATGATTAAATCCAAACTGAAAGAAGAGCCACATGTTAATTTATTTTCCTAAGAAGGGGGGATTTAAAAAATAGTTGGATAATATTGACACATTATAGGGGTATATTTTAAATTTATGACACATGGAGGCTAATGAACTTTTTCTAGCTCTGTGGTTCTGGGCAAGCGAACAAACTTTTATATATCTTAATTCAGTTAAATTCTTAGCAGGTATTTAAACATTGCCTACTGACATTATTTACTGAGATAAAATAAAAGTAGAAGATAGATTGCCTGCCCTCTAGGTACTTGCAATTCACTTCCTTGATTGCAAAACAGGAATTAAAATATTGAATTCTTGAAAGAACCATGGATCAATTATTGCCAGCATTTTTGCAAAAGTGATACTTTATAAGCTCTTAGTATAAAAAATATGAAACTTAGGCATACTATTCCTATAACCCAAAACTAGACATCCGAAGCAATGGTAAGAGAGTTAAAAAAAACCAGTCAATGAAGATGTCAGCTGTTTAGCTATTTAAAATTAATTCACAGGAGAGAACACTGCAATAAACAGGGTAGATTTCTCTCTGGAAAAAGACAGAACCATTCAGTGAGCTAGCCATTATTGATTTTTATACAGTCAAGACAGAACTGGTCCCCTTTCATAAGGTAGCTAGGGCTCAGACTATTAAAATTCAAAGAAATTATAGTAACTTGAGTCAATCCATACTGAAAGCATTAAGTGGAATATGTAGAGAGTCCCAGGATTTTTTAGGGTTTTTTGTTTACTTATTTTTAATATTTTATTTTCTCCAATTATATATAAAAACAATTTTTAACTTTCTTTTTCTAAAATTTTGATTTCCAAATTACCTTGCTCCCTACCTCTTCACCTTCTCTTAGATAGTAAATAATATGATATGGGTTACATGAGCAATCATGCAAAATCTATTTCTACATTAGTAATGTTGTGGAAGAAGGCCCATATTTTTTAAAAAATCTGTGAAAATGAAGTGAAAAATAATATCCACCCATCTGCATTCAGACTCCAATTCTTCCTCTGGAGGTGGAGAGCATTTTTCATCCAGTCCTTTGGAATTGCCTTAGATCATATTACTGAGAATACCTGTCATTTAGAGCTGATCCTGGTACAATATTGCTGTTACAGTGTACAATGTTCTCTTGGTCCTGCTCAGTTCAATTTTCATCAGTTTTCCTAAGTTTTTTCAGATATTTCTATAATCATTCTTCTCATCATTTTTTATGGTACAATAGTATTCCATTATGATCATACACTTCAATTTGTTCAGGCTGTCCCATAATTGATGGACAGCTTCTTAATTTCCAATTCTTTGCCACCACAAAAATAGCCACATAAATATTTTTGTACAAATAGACCTTTTCTCCCTTTTTAAAATCTCTCTCAGACCTAGCAGTGGTGTTGCTAGATTAAAAGATACGCACATTTTTATAATCCTTTGGGTAGATGTAGTTTCAAATTGTTTTCCAGACTAGTCGGAGCGGTTGACAACTCCACAACAGTGTATTGGTGTCCCAGATTTCCCACAAACCCTCCAATATTGATCATTTTCCTTTTCTGTCATATTAGCTGATCTGATGGGTGTGAGGGGGTACTTCAATATATTTTATAATAATCCTGAACTTGGAGGATTACTACTTCATCCATCAGAGTACCTGTAGTAATAACATGGTGTAGTAGAAGAAGAGTACTGATTCAGAGATAAAGTATCATTGTTGGAGTCCTGGCTCTATTATTCATTACCTATATCATATTAGGCAAATCACTTAGCTTCTCTGTGTCTCAGTTTCATCATCTGTAAGATGAAGAGATTGGAATGAATAATCTCTAATATCTTTTCCTGCCCTGAATCTCATGACTATTATAATTAGTTCCATTTTTTATTTGACTTATTCAATAATATAATGGAAGCTTTTGTTTCTCTCCCTGACTATTTCTTTCCTTCTTCCTTGAGCTATTTCCTCTGACTTAAATTTCCTTTATATTTATAGATATACATCAACATATATGTACATTTAATATGAAGATATACACATTTGTATATATACATACATGTATATTTGAACATCAGGTTTCACCACTAGCTATTCACTTGATCCCCTTTACCAAAAGATCCAGGCACTGGAAAACTCTCACTCTATCCCTTACTAACCCAAGTGGTTTTTAAGTACTCTATCCAACATTAGAAGGAGGCATGGGACAATACCAAGTTCTTCATGATTCTCAAACAGTGGGAAACCTTCCATTTTCCAGTTTCACTTTTCTGAGATAGTGTCATTATAATTCTTAGTTTAGGGAATGTGACTAATAGGGATTTACCCAATTAAAATAGCTCTGAGCCCATATCTCACTGGGAAACCTCCTCTCTCCATTTGCTATATTTCAAAGAGCTCTAATCACAAATCCAAGTCAAAATTGTACCCTCCCTTCCTCCTCTTCAAATGATCATACACACGTGCACACACATACATACATACACACACAAACAATACAAACAGATATATTTTACAAGTTCCATTTTTGCTATAAAATCAATAAAAGGAATAAAATCAATAAGTGGAGAAATATGATAACAGATTTGGGCAAGCTTTAACTATTCTCTAGTCACAATTCCAAACCCAGGAGTTTTTTGAAAGTTCAGAGTAAGGGGGCAGCTAGGTAGCTCAGTGAATTGAGAGCCAGGCCAGGAGACAGGAGGTCCTGGGTTCAAATCTGACCTCAGAGACTTCCTAGCTGTGTGACCCTGGGCAAGTCACTTGAAACCCAATGCCTAGCCCTTTCCACTCTTCTGCCTTGGAACCAATACAGAGTATTGATTCCAAGATGGAAGGTAAGGGCTTAGAAAGGAAGGAAGGAAGGAAGGAAGGAAGGAAGGAAGGAAGGAAGGAAGGAAGGAAGAAAGAAAGAAAGAAAGAAAGAAAGAAAGAAAGAAAGAAAGAAAGAAAGAAAGAAAGAAAGGAAGTTCTGAGCTTCAGTTGAACTAAAATGCAATATAATTGTACTCTGTTTAGAACCATAACATGTAGATTACATATTTCAATTCAATTAGCAGAGGAGAGTCACCATAAAGAAAAGAATAACACATATCCAGTCAATACAGCAAAGAGCTTCATTTTTTGTTGTTTTTTTTTTCCCTCTGCCTGTTTTGGAATGACTTTATTTAAGCAGGCTTTTAAAGTAGATTTTATTTTCAAGTAAAATTATCCAGTCAGATAAAAAAGAAACAAAAACACAAGACTTTATATTATAAGTGGTGTCCTTCTCCTTTTCCCCTCCTTTTTGGAACAAGCCATTTCTGCTCCCATCTACCTGCTCGCCCAATCACCATTCCTGGTGCCCAAATTGATATTTGCTATAGATATAGTTGAGTCCCATCTGTTGTTGAATCAAAATTCTATGAATGTAGCAACAGGGTGATCTACTTCTCAGTACTCTTCTTTTCTAACTTGAAGCATGAAGGCTATGTGGCATTGTGTCTAGGACAATAAAATGGGAGAAGGGTGAAAACCTAATCTCTCTGGTCTTGTAGAGATGTGAACATATGTCCTACCAAGGCAAGCTTGTAGCTGGAGTAGAACTACTTCTTTTTTTTTTTTTTTTTTTTTTTAAACCCTTACCTTCCGTCTTGGAGCCAATACAGTGTATTGGCTCCAAGGCAGAAGAGTGGTAAGGGTAGGCAATGGGGGTCAAGTGACTTGCCCAGGGTCACACAGCTGGGAAGTATCTGAGGCCAGATTTGAACCTAGGACCTCCCGTCTCTAGGCCTGACTCTCAATCCACTGAGCTACCCAGCTGCCCCCTAGAACTACTTCTTTTCTTGTATTTACTGCTTCAGCTATTTGACTGAGCAGCTACCTTGAGATGGATGAATCCAGGAGATCTTATGATTCAAAGGTTATGAGCTCTTGAGAGGCCAGGGAGGCAGCAGCTGCTATGTCCATCATAGCTGTCATTTTCAGTTAAAGCATCAACAGCAGCAGCAGCAACAAGAATGGGCTAATTCCAAAGAAAGAGACAGCGACACAGAGAGAAGTTCTACTGAAATAGAAGGTCATGTTTAGATCAAACTTCATTTTTGATCAGACTGTGCTCAGTAGCAGGAAATGCAAAATGACTAACTAGTAACGTTGTAAAAAACCATTTATCTCCCAGTGAGATTTGAATACAAGTCTAGCAACTGATTATACAAAGTCACAAATAATTTTGTTCTAATAATTCTGAAATACAGGCTTAATTCTTTCATGCTTAGCATTATCTATTCTTAGGGATAAACCTGATCCATACGCAATTCATGTTTGTACATTAGAAACCTTTTTTAAAAAGACCAATTCCTCTCTTGGGGAAAATCTTTACTAACCTATCTAGGTTATGTCAAAAATGGAATTATTCCAAGAGCGTGGGTGATTAAGCCAAAGAACATAAAACCTGAGGAATCTACTTCTCCTTTTAAGAAGTCAAGTTTCCCTAGAAATGAATGAATCCATTACAACAAAACATTTATGAGCTTTGGTTTCCTTACTGGTAAAATGAAAAGAATGAATTAGATATATTCTGAAGTTCTTTTTAGTTCTTGATCTATGATTCTATGATTTTGTAACAGATTCATTCAGCATTTATTAAGCTCTTACTATATATCCACGGTATTATACCGGTTTGGGAATTACAAAGATAACGGGAAAAATAGTTTGCATCTTTAATTGTAATTTACTGGGGGAATATAACAGGTCAACAGATAAGTAAGTGTATATATATATAATAATTTATGCCCAAGAAGGAGAATACTAATAATCTTATGGATCAGAAAAGGCTTTCTGAACCATGGCATTAAATATGGGAGTTTTGGTTCTTTCTTAGGGATGCCCTGAAGGGCCCCAGAAATGCTCACTTCACTCTTGGCTCCATGAACTCTTTAGGCTTCACTTCTAGGCCAGCCACCTTGGTCCTTCCTCTCTCCCATTTCAACTCCCATTTATATGCTGAATTCCTCCACTAGACTGAAATCACAGGGGACAATATAAAAAAAAAAAAAAAGGAGCCAGTAGTAACTCTTGACCTCAGATATTTATATCCAAAAGTTAAAGTTAAGTGGCAAGTCAGATAAACTAGTTTCTCACAGTTATCACAAAAACTTGGTGGGTTGAAACCCATGACAAGAATTTGAATTTAGAGAGTTATATTCTATTCAAAAGAAATATAGTAAGTAAAGAGGTAGGGGGAGGGAAGCATTGTATATTTAGAAGCTATATTCATGTGTAGAAATTCAGGAACCAAAATGGGGAAGCATTTTGGAAATAAATGAGGAAGGGAGAAACAGAAGTGTGATGATTTCCACAGACCACCTGGATAGAAAGGCAAAGCATATGGGAGTTGGGGCAAGTGACCACAATCCTGGAGAATGATGGAGGATCTTCAGTTATCTAGACATCTCCTGAGCTTTCTCTTTTTGTTAAAAACAGAGCAGCTAAGACATTCTTGATTTGGTTTAAATGTCCTTTATTCTTCAAAGGGTGGAAGAACTCAAGGCAAAAGTTTATTCTGGATCTCATTCTCACCAACAGGAAGGAACAGACAGCTGGCTGGGATGGAAGTAAAAGGAACTTTCACTGTTGTGGTATTTTTTTTTTTGGTTGAAGCATTTAAAGAATTTGGCTAAAGTATTTACATTTGAAGCTTTCCATAGGGCAACTAGTTGACACAGTGAATCTAGTACCAGCCCTGGAGTCAGGAAGACTCATCTTTGTGAATTAGGGTCTGGCCTCAGATATTTACTGTGTGACCCTTGGGCAAATCACTTTACCTTGTTTGCCTCAGTTTCCTCATATGTAAAAAGAGTTGGAGAAGGAAATGGCAAATCACTCCATTATCTTTATGAAGAAAAGCCCAAATGAGGTAATGGAGAGTTAGACACAACCGAAATGCCTGAACAATAATAACAAAAAGTTTCCTGTAGATATGTAGCTGAAAAGAGTAGAAATATTTTAATAAGCAAGTAATATATTAGTGTTATTATTTTTAAAAAAGCCTTGACCTCATTGACCCCCCCTAAAAGGGTCTGAGGGACCCCTAGGGGTCCTTGGATAACACTTTGAGAACTGCTAGGTTAAAATAGATCATAGATGTTGGGAGAGGTGATTTCAAAGGGCACAGGAAGGATTCTATAGGAGAGTCAGCCCAAGGGGAATGAGAATTCTCAAGAATGAAATTCTTAAGACACAAAGTGCAAGAATTCTGATGATGAGGAATGTGGATGCACAGAGTACTCACCTACCACATTAGTTTTTTTAAGGTCATGTCCTGAAGATGGAATGAAGCAAAATCAAGGAATAGAAGACACATACAAAAATGAGGCATTATACTAAGAATAATGTCAAGAAGGCTAAAATTCATAATGAGTTATGGCTAATAAAGTCCAATAAGAACCACAAAATAATTTGTGGGTTCTTAAAAGCTATGTTGAAGGAAAGAGGAAGATCAAAGAAAGCATAGACTGGATAGGAAAATGTTAACTTATGACTCAAAGAAGGTAGGTTCAGAGCTACTTAGCTGTATACTTGGTTGTGGATTGCTTTTAATTAGTGACTTAGATAAAGGTATACATGGTGATCTTATCCAATTTTCAAATATACAAAGCTTAGAAGAATAATCAATACTGGATGAGGGAGTCATCATCAAAATCAACATGACAATCTAGCACAGTGATGGTGAACTTCTGGTACCAGTGCCAAAAGTGGCATGCAGAACACTCTCTGTGGGCATGTAGTTCCCCTCTCTTCCCCCCCACCCAAGGTCATTACTAGAAAGGCAGAGGGACTCAGGCAGAGCTGCTTCCCTCCCAATCTCCATTTTTACACATCTCATGCCCCTCTGCCCAGCAGCCCAATGGGAGTAAACAAGGGGTAAGGTGGCAGCTTACAGGTGGCAGAGCTGGAAGGGAGCAGAATGCTTGGGCAACTCCCCTCCCTCCTCTCTACACTTGTTGAGTATATTCCTCACTTCTCCCACCCCTCTGCCCAGCAGCCCAATGGGAGCACTTTCTCCCTCCCCTGTGTGAAATAAGGGGAGAAGTAGGGCGTGCCTGGCACTCAGTGTGGGGGTGGGGCATGGCACTTGGTCTGGGAGGGCATTTGGTCTGGTGGGTGGGTTTGGGGATGGGGTCTGACACTTCAACTCTAAAAGGTTAACCATCACTGATCTAGAGCACTGAGCTAAATCTCACATGATATAGAATAGGAAAACATGCAAAATCTTACACATAGGTAGGGGAAAAATCAACAAATTGCTACTGTGCTATAAGAAATGATGAGCAAAATGCTTTCAGAAAGATCTGGTAAGACTTACATGTTTTGATACAAAGTGAAGTGAGCAGAACCAGAACATTATATATATCAATAGCAATAATGTATCAGGATTAACTGTGAATGATTTGGGTATTCTCAGGAATATAATGATCTAACATAGTTCCAAAGGATTTATGATGGAAAATCCTATCTACCTCCAGAGGAAGAATTGATAGAATCTGAATGCATGTTGAAGCATACTTTTTTTTGCCGTCTTTATTGTATATGTATATGTTTTCTTTCACAACATGACTAATATGGAAAAATATTTTGCATAACTGTATATATAACCTATATAAAATTGCTTGTCTTCTCAATGAGGGAGAGGGAAAGAAGGGAGGGAGAAAAATTTGGAATTCAGAATTTTAAAAAGTGAATGTTAAAATTTGTTTTTACATGTAATTGGAAAAACATTTTAATAAAAAAAGAAAATATCGACAAATTTAAACTGGTGGAGACAGAAGTTATTCTGAAAAGGATCTGGGGGTTTTAGTTCAAAATGAGTCAGTTGTGTGGGGTGGCAGCCAAAAAAGCTGATAAATTGAGTTGCATTAGGAGAGGCATTGCTTCCAGGATTAGGGAGATGATAATCCTACTGTTTTCTTCCTTTGTCAGACCTCATCTGGAGTATTGTCTTTAGTTTGAGCAACATGGTTTGAGACATCATGATTTAAGGACATTGATAAGCTGGAGAGTGTCCAGATGTGGGCAACCAGAATGGTGAAAAGATTTGAGTCTATTTCATAGGAGGATCCTTTGAAGAAAGTAAATATGTTTAACCTGAAGAAAAGATTTGGGAAGAACATGGTAGTGGTCTTCAAATATTTGAAGGGTGGCTCTCTTGTGGAAGAGTGATTATATTTATCTTGTTTAATCCATAACAATGAAATCTAGAGAAATGAGTGGAAGTTGAAAAGAGGCCAAAGTTAGGCTTGATGTCAGGAGAAACTGACTTTATCTCAAGAGATAGTAAGTACTCCCATCTTGGAAGTCTTCAAACAACCTCTTGTTAGGTATGCTGTATGGGGTGGGGGAGATTCCTTTAAGTAAAAGCTAGACTTGATGGCTGTAGATATCTCTTCCAACTCTCAAATTTTGTGATCCTTATTTTTCTTCTATTTTCTGTGACAAGGAGAATGGCCTTTGGACTAGAAAAGATAGAACAAAAATGCCTAATAGGCATTTGATACCCATTATAAGTAAGAAAATAGTAAGTGAACACCTAGTTGCTCTTGAATAATTCAAATAACCTGGTTTGGTCAGTGAGTCAACTAATATTTGTTTAGTGTCTACTGTGTGCTGGGCCAGATGACTATATCCTGGAAGATGTGATTACTGAGACTGTTAGTAATATGCTAAAGATCATGGAAAACAAAAGAAATATCACTTTGCTGAAGAAGGGCAAATGCCCTGATTTTCAAAGAAGGGGGGAAATGGAATCTATAAATTGTAGTTCAGTGAGATGGCCTTATATTCTAGGCAAAATTTTAGAATATATCATTTAAGAGATGACTAGAGAAAATCTAAAGAAGGAAGTTTCAATCCTAAAGATTCAGAATGATTTTATTAGGATCACTTCATTTCATATTACCTTTGTTTACTTTTTTGACAAAGTTACTATGATAGTGCAGGAGAATTCTGCAAATACAGCATTCAATAAGCTATCTCATTCTATTCTTGCAGGGAAAATGGTGAGAAATGGTCTAGATGATAGTAGAACTAAAGGTGTTTGGGTCTGGTTAAATGGCAGGCCTCAAAGACTAGTCATTAGTAGCTGATGTAAAGTTGAAAAGAGAATTCCAGGGAAATGCCTCAGTGATTTTTACCTGGTGCTGTGCTCTCATTTCATCAATGACTTAGACAAAGGCATATATTAGACATGTATTAAGTTTGCAAAGTATAGAAAGCTGGACATGATAGCTAAGACACCCGGTGAATAAGTCAGGATATTAAAAAGATTTGGACAAGCTCGAAAATGGGAACAAATCTAATTAAATTAATTTAATGTGAATAAATATGAAGTCTTATATTGGGGATAAAAAAATTAACTTTACAAGATGGCAAAGTGTAGCCAGATAACAGTTTGTCAGAAAAAGATTGGAGTGATGGTGGTGGTAGAGATTTTATTGCATAGCAAGAACAGTATGAGTTAATAGTATGACATCCCAGTCAAAAATGCTAATGAAAAATAGTAGGTTGTGTTAAGGGAAGCTTAACTTCCAGGAATAAGGTGGTGACAGACTCATTGTACTTTGCACTAGTATTACCTTATCTTGAGTTTTGTGTTAAGTTCTTGACACTACAGTTTAGGAAGGACATTTTAAAGTTGGAGATCATCTAGAGAAGGATCACAAGAATGATAAAGGGCCTTGCTTGAGTTGACATCCTTCATTTAAATTTAACAAACTTTCATTAAATGCCTACCATGTAACAAGCATTCCATTAGATACAAAGACAGAAACAAATTAGTTTTTGCTCTCAAGGAACTTGTATTCTGTTGGAGGCAAAACAACACGTATTAAGGGCTAGAGATAGAGATAGGGACTGAACCTAGGTAAATACAAAAACCCATACAAAATAAATGCAAAGTAATTTGAGGAAGTGGGTGGTGGGGTGTAAACACAAGGAGAATCAGAGGAAGTCTGTTATAGAGACCTTGGTGCTTGAGCCCAGTCATGAAGGGAGCCAGGAGTTCCAAGAGGTGAAGATGAGTAGGATGAGCATTCCAGGCATAGAGAACAGCTCATGCTAAAAAAACTAGATGCTTAGTTTGGAGAAGAGGAGACTCAGAGGGGCCATGATAGATATCTTCAAGGACAAGATATTTTCACATATTTGAAAGGTTGCCATCTAAACTGTAATCTGTCCAATGGATTAGATTTGCTCTACTCAGCCCCAGAGTTTACTAGGAATAACTCTATGAAGTGTTGCCAATTTGGGCAACAGGCAAAGACATTTTCCTAACAATTAGAATTATTAAAAAGTTTAACAGGATATAGAAGTTCCCAGTCATTAGAGGTCTTAAAAAGGCAAATGGATATATTGTAGTGAAGCTCTCGACACTGTGAGTTTTGAAGGTCACTGAGATTCCTGTAGACTCTGAAATTCTGTGATTCTGTGGAATTTTGCATGAACTGAGTTTCTGATGAGGATTTATAGAAAGATATGTTCAAGAATTATAGTGGATATGAGCGGGAAGAGGTGATATTGGATAACTATCAAAGTGTTAAAATGATTAATTTGATTTATGTGTTACTTGAAACTTCAGGTTAATTGTAATACTAAAATGGAGAACTAAAAATTGTATTGTGTTGTAATTTAATGGAAAACAAAGAATTTTATTGAGCATTGTAAGTTATTTTAAATCCAGTACATTCTATTTAAACTAACCTAACAAGATTAAATTTTCAAAATTTTGGCATGGAAAATAAAATTATTTAATTTTAAAATATCACACTTTACTGTTTACTTTTGAGTAAAGTAAGAATCCTAGCAGAATTATGAAAACAGAAGGAGCAGAGCCCTCATCAGTTTGAGTTGAATTTAAAATAGGTTACCTCAACAAGTCTCCTTTAAAAAAGTATTTTAACAGGAGGCAACCGAAAAGAAATATTTTACAGGCCTAAAATTACAAGCCCTCATAGATAGCTATCCATTTCTCTTCTGGTAAGTAGTATTACTTATTAGTAATATTTATTTTAAACATTTTCCCAAGATATTATTCTAACGAGAAATTTCATTACCTCCTACTATCAATTCTCAGAAACCTTATTGAGTAGGAAAAGAGCTGAGTTTGCATATTGATTGGAAAGCACATGTTTCCAAGTCTTTGAGGTTTTAATATTCTTAACCAGAAAAGTTTGCCTGAGGGAGACTTTCATAATTTCATGCTTGAGCTATAACATGTGATTCTGACAACATTTTTAAAAATACCATTCATGTACAAAATAAGAGAGCAAAGAAGCAATATATTTTTTAAAACAGGAATTCAGTCAAAACACAATTCAAGGGGGATAGGGTTGGAATAAGGAGAGAGAAATTATCCCCAAAGTTTTTTCTGCAAGTATAAGTCAAGAAACCTGAAATATGATAGGAAATATGATCTATTATTGATAATAGTTTGTTTTACAGTACAAGAGCACAAAATGTGTTTGAATTAAAGAAATATTTTGTGTTATGTAAACACAAAATATGTGATACAGTGAAAAAATGTGGGATTTAAAGTCATAGGACATGAGTCCAAATCTTAATTCTTTTATCATTACCTGCTTGACATTGGCAAGTCACAAAAAATCTTTGAGTCTCAGCTTCCCCATTTGTAAAATGAAAGGGTTGGATCAGAACTAAGGTTCCTTGCATCTCTATTCTATGACCATTTAGTGCACCTTAGAGGATTTCATTGCATAAATTCCAGTTAACAACTTATGTAGAGTAATAGAAGTTGAGATAAGCCTACCCTGGATAAAGAAATGTGCTAGGTGTTAGAAAAATAACATATTTACTTTAGGATCTATTTTTTAAATTATAAAATGATGCCAAATCATTTTCTAGTTAAGACAGTAGAATGAATAGGAATAAATTGGCTGAATTCTCACACTTGTACTGCAAAAAATAAAAACAAAAGAGCACCAGAACAAATTATGATTGAGAAATAAAGAGAAAACATACTCTAAATATTTTTATTTAATCTTGTTTGGCAAAAAGGGACCCCCAACCCCAGAAGCCTGCAGGCACTATGGAAAGGGCCCAGCCAGAATAAGATGTATTCAGCAATTAGAAGCCTGAGTACCCACAGTCTCAGAACTCTCCAATCAGGAAATCCCAGAGTGGTTAAGTACATCTGGGACTGGAAGACCATAGTGTTCTTTTTTTTTAATCAATCAATCAATCAATTAATTAATTATTTATTTAAGAATATTTTTCCATGGTTACATGATTCATGTTCTTTCCCTCCCCTCTTCCTTCCCCACTCCCAGAGCTGATGAGCAATTCCACTGGGTTATACATGTATCATTGTTCAAAACCTATTTCCATATTATTAATATTTGCAATAGAGTAATCATTTAAAGTAAAAATCCCCAATCATATACCCATAGAATCATGTGATTAATCTTGTGTTTTTCTTCTGTGTTTCTACTCTCACAGTTCTTTCTGTGGATGTAGTTAGTGTTCTTTCTCATAAATCCCCTGGGATTGCCCAGAATCATTGCGTTGCTATTGGTAAAGAAGTCTATTACATTTTATTGTGCCACAGTATTTCAGTTTCTTGTACAATGTTCTCCTAGTTCTGCTCCTTTTGCTCTGCATCGGTTCCTGGAGGTCTTTCCAGTTCACATGGAATTCCTCCAGTTCATTATTCCTTACAGCACAATAATATTCCATCACCATCAGATACCACAATTTGTTCAGCCATTCCCCAATCGAGGGACATCCCCTGATTTTCCAATTTTTTGCCACTATAAAAAGCACAGCTATGAGTATTTTTGTACAAGTATTTTTCCTTATTATCTCTTTGAATTACAAATCCAGCAGTGGTATGCTTGGATCATAGGGCAGGCAGTCTTTTTAAAGTCCTTTGAGCATAGTTCCAAATTGCCTTCCAGAATGGTTAGATCAATTCATAGCTCCACCAGCAATGCATTAGTAAGTATCACAATTTTGCCACAACCCCTCCAATATTTATTTTCCTTTACTGTCATATTGGCCAATTTGCTAGGTGTGCGTTGGTATCTTGGAATTGTTTTGATTTGCATTTCTCTAATTGTGAGAGATTGTAACACTTTTTCATGTGCTTGTTGATAGTTTTGATTTCTTTATCTGAAAACTACCTATTCATGTTCCTTGACCATTTATCAATTGGGAAAAGGCTTGATTTTTTTGTACAATTGACTTAGCTCCTGATAAATTTGAGAAATTAGACTTTTGTCAGAGGTTTTTGTTATAAAAAATTTTCCCCACTTTGTTGCTTCCCTTCTAATTTTGGTTGTGTTGGTTTTGCTTGTACAAAATCTTTTTAATGTAATGTAATAAAATTATTCATTTTCCTTTTTGCATATTCTCTATCTCTTACTTGGTCTTAATTTTTTTCCTTTCCCATAGATCTGAGAGGCATACTATTCTATGTTCAACTAATTTACTTATAATTTCCCTATTTATATTTAGGTCATTTACCCATTCTAAATTTATCTTGGTATAGAGTGTGAGATGTTGATGTAAACCTAATCTCTAGTGACTGAAGAAAGTTACTTGGAATCATGAATATCTGGGTTTGAACCTCACATCAGATACTTACTAGTTGTGTGACCCTAGACAAATTAGTTAACTTCTCTGAGTGACAGTTTCCTCCTCTCTGATATAGGTAATAATATAAACTAACTCCCAGGGTTTTACATAAAGTACTCTGTAAGCCTTCAAGGTATATAAATGAGTTACTATTATCAGTAACCAGTTGTATCCTGTCAAAAAATGAACTTCATTTTCCATGATGTTATTCAGTATTTATTTCTAGTGTCTTTTGATTCTTTTCCTGAAGAAAGTGTTCGTGGTGTTATAGATTTGGGGATCTCATTTGTTCTATAAGTAAACTTTGGCTTTTCTTGTTTACTTTTCCTGAACTAAATTTTCCAACATGTTTTTCTATGTTTACCTTTAAATTTTAAGTCATGGAGTGTACAATAACATATTCATTTAATGTGGAATGTCCTACAGAGTTCTCATAGAACTTCTCTACCTTGTCCTTTACAATAGACGCTAGCACCTAAGTTTAAATTATTCTCATGATGATCTTTTTGAAGATATTATCATGAAAACTATAATAGGAAATGACCAAATGTCCCACGAAATAATGTTTCTGATTAGATTTAAACACACAATGAATGAACTCCACCAATTTCTGCACTTACCTCTCCAAGGAGAGACTGTGAGTCATCTTTCCATTTTGTAGCAGCTTCCTTTTGTTTTCTGGTTTTGTTTGCAGAGGAAATACTGAGATTAGTACAATTTAGTTCCTTAAAACATAGGCTTCTAATGTATTTACTTTGATTATGTCTCTTCTTGAACTCCAAAGACACAAACATATACAATAATCACTTTCCGCACAAGAAACTTCAGTTTTCACTGGGTCCAAATTGCTTTCCTTGCAAATAGACTAACAAACACTTAGAGATTCCATGACTAATTCAGTAACAAAACTACAAAATGTGGGAAATCACTTATATTTATTTTCAGATGAGGTTTTTCCTTTTCCTAAAAGGATCATTTATGATTTAGCTATTATCATTAAGATATTTGGCAATTCATTACTGGATATTGGAGTTAAGACCTACCTTTTGGATATTGCCTTCTTATGTAGTTCTGATATTTTAATGTTCCCTAATGGCAATCTTTGAAGGGAAAAAAAAAACTGTGTTATGGCATTTGTCATGAGTTACTCAATCTCAGGATGGAAAGTCATTTGGAGATTTGCTTTTTTTCTCTTAAAAATAGTTTTTTTCTGAATTTAACAAACACCAAAATGAAATGAGAATATTTCCATGTAAAGAGTAGAACAGAGAAATATTATTATATGTAAATCGTGATTTTTTTATGACTTTAAAATATTTTAAAGTATATTAAACATGTAATTTTCAAAGCTGTTCTAAGGGTCTCTTTTTCCCTCTGAATTTCTTTGTTTCCTTTTGTGCACTTAAAAATGCTTCAGTGACCCTTTTTATTTCATTCTTTTTTTCTTCCTCTTTTTTGGGCAACACTTCCACTAGCTTTCTCCCACTCAGATGAAAACAGTTCAATCCAAATTCTTATAACAAAGTCAAGCCATGCCCCAAAGTCCATGTTTTAGCTCCATCTCCTCTCTGTCTGAAGGTAGGTAGAGCCATGATTAGACGTTATATCAATCAATCAGACTTTTCACTTTTTTCCAGGTTATTCTTCCTTAAAATGTTATTTCTATAGAAACTATTTTCTAGGTCCTGCTCATTTACTTTGCAACAGTTCGTACAAGTCTTTTCAGGTTTTTCTGAAGCTATTCCTTTGATCATTTCTTACCATGCAATACTTTCCATTACATTTGTTTTCATCTTTAAAGACCTAATTAATTCAACAATTCCCCAACTGGTAAGAAACCTATTTCTTGTTCTTTGCTACAACAAAAAGGGCTGCTATAAATGTTTTTGTGTATATTCAACCTTTTCCTTTCTTTTTTCTTCAGTGATTGGAGGGGAAAGGGGCAGTGTTTCTGTGTTTAAGAGTATGTACTGTTTAGTTACTTTTGGGGTATAATTCTAAATTTCTTTTCAAAAGTGGCTGGACTAATATACAGCTCCACCAACAGTGTATTCATGTACCTCTCTACTTGCTTTCCCTCGAGCAATTATTCTTTTTTTCTTTTTTTGGGTCATCTTTGATGATAGAATAGGTATGAAGTGTAATCTCAGAGTTCTTTAAATTTGCTTTTCTCTTATAGTGATTTGGTTTATCTTGTTTTCATGTCTTTTGATAGCTTGCTTTTCTTCTTTTCAGAAACTGCCTATTCATATTTTAACCATTTATTTGTCTATTTGGGAATGGCTCTTGTTCCCATATACTTGAATAATGTGTTAGTGGATATATATATATATATATATATGTGTATATACATATACATATATATATGTATGTGTGTATCTTGGATTTAGGACTTTTATCAGAGAAATCAAATACAAAAATGTTTTCCCCAGTTAACTATTTCCTTTCTAATTTTTAATGCATTGATTTTACTTTACAAAAGCCTTTTCCATTTTCTGTAACCAAAGTTGTCCATTTTATTTTCTTTGGCCCTCTCAATTCCTTGTTTGGTCATAAACTTTCCATTTGGAAAGGTATTTCCTTTTCCAACCTTCTAATTTATTTGGGGTGTGGCTTTTTATTCTTAGGCCATATATTCAATTAGGGCCTATGGAAGAGATGATAGTCCAAATCTAATTTCTGTCAGGTTGATTTTCAGTTTTTCTTATAAATTTTTGTTGAATAGAGTTTTCCAGTAGTTTGTTCTTTGGGTTTACCAACCACTATTCTACTATGCTCACATGCTTTAGAATATTCTGTTCCTGATCTGTACCACTGATTAGATTTGCCATCTAATGAGAACCTCTAGTACAATCAATTTATTTTTATTCTTATAAAACTTTCTAACATACTTTATTAACAAGAAATTAGAAATAGATAGCAGGATCTTTCATGAACCTTTTCTCTAGAAAAATAAGTACTTTTTCCCTCTTACTTTAAAGAGGGAAGTACCAAAATGTACACCATTTCCCATGGAGTTATGGAAAGTCTATATTATGTTATATAAATGTTATGTTATATATGTTATATAAAGAGAAAAGTTATATAAAGAGAAAAGTCCAATCAATCAGTTAATCAATAATTATTTATTAGGCACCTACCATATATGTTCCAGGAACTGTGCTGAAAAGCTGAAAATATGGTGACAAAAGTGATACAACACTTGCTCTCAAGAGGCTTGCATTTTCCTAGGAGAGACACTATATACATACATACATACATACATACATATATGTAAATACAGGGGTTTTAGGGAGAAAGATCCAATCTTCTGGGGGGGATCAGGAAAGACCACCATGGTGGGGGGAGCAGTATAGGAGACAATGCTTGAGCTGAACATTGAAGGAGGAGATTTAGGAGACAAAGTTGAGTAGGGAATGCATTCCACATATGGAAGAGGAATGGGAGACTCTATCCTAGGATCTCTTCTCTCTAGTTTCTCTTTAGTGAGCTGATCAATTCTTGTGAATTCAATTTTTTCTTAGATCTTGATATTCAGCTCTAATCTCTTTTTTACAACATCATTCATGTTATATAGCTCCATCTGAATGCCTCATAAGCATCTCAAAATCATGGATATTCAAAATGGAACTCATTATCTTCCTCTATTCTAAAACCAACCCCTTTGCTAAACTTTCCTATTGTTTTTTACTCCTTGTGCCTAGCATAGTGTCCTGTACACAGCAGATGCTTAGTACTTATTGGATTGGAAGTTTCCCTCTTGTACATTTAGATTTCATTAAATTTCTTGCTCAATGCCATGACTTATAAAGGAATAAAAAACAAACTTGCACCTATTAAAGTTTCATCAGTCCTACAATCGAACATAAGGGACTTCTCTACTAGCAGCAATGCAAGGATCCAGGGCAAGGCTGAAGGACTTATGAGAAAGAAAACTAGCCACATTCAGGGGAAGATCTATGGGAGTAAAAACACAGAAGAAAAACAACTGCTTGAACACGTGGGCTGATGGGGATATTATTGGGGATGTAGACACTAAATGATAACTCTAGTCCATCCATCAATAAATGGAATTAGGTCTTAATCAATGATACATGTAAAACCCAGTGGATTTGTGCGTCAGCTACAGGGGGGAAAGGGGGGGTTTGGGGGAGAGGGAAAGAACATGAAAAATGTAACTATGGGAAAATATTCAAAATAAAATTAAAATAAAAAAAGTTTCACCAGTCCTACCCACACTTAGGAATGCCTGAATATTGATATAACTGATGCAGCAGTGAATATCTAGAGTATGACTACTTGAACATCCTTCTCTTCTCTGGATTAGTCTTTCAATTTTCTCACCTATACCTAGGCTTTTTTTTTTTTTATTTGTTTGGTATTGATATAAACTAATTTTCACTCTTTGCATTTTCAGCCAGGAAGACTTGGGTTCAAGTCCTGTCTTCCACACAGACTGACCTATGTGAGCCTAGGCATGCCACTTAATCTATCAATGCAACTCTCTAAGATTATATATTACAGAAAATGTCCCGAGTTGCATGGCTGGAGTTTTCCCAAGTGAGAGTTTCTCGTACTAATGAAATCACAGGTCTAGTCCTTGATAGTTATACTTTCAATAGAAGGCTGTGAAATTTTGCTAATTTCCCTTGTTGTTTAACTTTTGGAGACTATATTTCTTCTGTTCTACTTTTTGGGCAGTGGAAAGGCATATGCGCATATTGGAACTGAAATAATAATTAGTTTTTTATTGTAATTAGAAAATTTGTTATGTATGCAGACATGGGGTACAGCTTGTACAAAGACTGGAGGACTGGAGATGGAATATTATGCACAGAGAACATCAAATAAGTCAATCTGGCTGGAATGTAAAGTGCATGAAGAAAGTTATTATTGCATAATAAACCTGGAACAGCTGTGAAGGCCATGAAAGGTCAAACAGAAGAGCTATAATTTTATCGTAGTGAAAAGAGGGAGCCAAAGGAGTTTCTTGAGTAGAAGAGCATCATGATCAGCTCTGTGCTTGAGGAATATCACTTTAGCAGTTGTATGGCAGATGGATTGGAGAGGAAAGGGACTGGAGGCAAGAGCACAACTTTCTTTAGACAGTTGATGTGGGAGATGATTTCAAGGTAGACAAGATAGACTAAATCTACACACACACACACACACACACACACACACACACACACACACACACACACACACACACGGGAGTTTCTATCTAACCTCTCCCTCTCCCTGTCCAACTCCCTCTCCTTCCAACCTTCCTTCCCTCCCTCCTCCTCCCCCCCAGAGATTGAGATGAAAGAGGGAGAAAAGTAGTAAGAACAGAACCTTAGGGTTGTTGATCAGGATCAGGATGTTGATCCAACAGAGGAACTTGAGAAGGAAAGCCCAGAGAAGTTGGGGAAGAATTAAGAGTCTACAGGGTCACAAAAACATGGGAAAGAGAACTCCATCAACAGTGTGAAACACAGCTGAATCATGAGGACTAGAAAAGGCCATTGGATTTGGTAATTGAGATCACTGGTCACTTTGAAAGTTTAAGGGTTGGTTAGAAGAAAGTCCTGGGACTTAGAACGAGAAAGGTTAATAGGGATTAATAATACTGAATTAATATCATGTTTATATAATACTTTAAGTTTGTAAAGAACTTTATATACATTGTTTGTTTGATCTTTACAGCAACTCTATGAAGTTGGTGCTATGAATTCCCCCATTTTACAGACAAGAAAATTGTGACTCAGAAAAATTAAGTGATTTGCCCAGGGTCACATTAACTGAGCTGAATTTGAACTCGGGTTCTCCTCTTGACTCCAAGTCTCTAGTTCCTAGTTCCGACCCCGTCGCGCCATCTAGCAGCCTATCTAGTATGGAACAAGGCTGAGATTCAAACATGTCTCTAACTTGCTTTGTTTTACAAAGCAAGTATTAATGCATCCCAGCTTGAAGCATTTGTGTGCATCTCTAAGTGCTTAATAAATGCCTGTTAACTGATGCAACTTCTACTAGAGAAGCCTATTTCGATGTTTGTCAGGAAGCACTGTTATCCGATTGTTGCTGTTGTGTAATGAACAGCGTCTGACCACTGGGGATGGCAGAAGCTACCTTCATTATTTTCCAGCCAATTTTCCAGGGTTTCACAGTCCCTCACTCTCCCGCCTCCCTCTTCCCTTCCCCCACCCGCGCCTACACTCTGGTGCCGATCTGGAGGTGGCTAAATGATATGAAGAGCTCTTTGCACCCTGGCAGGAAAATACATGTGCCTGCTTGTATCCCTGGCACAAAGTACCCTTTGCTCCCCTTACTGCCAAGATGCCTAGGGTGGGGAAGCGCAAGGGAGAGGCCGCTGGCACAAGATGGCACTGTGTGGAAGTGAAAGCAACAGGACCAGAAGTAAGAAACAAGTGGGAGGGAAAAGGAAGGGAGGAAGTCTCCCCTGTAGTCGCAGCTGGATCTCCTCCTGTGCCAGGTGACGCCCCGCGCTTCCCCAGCCTACTCGACGCCTTGCTTTTCCTCTCTCGGCTGCAGGGAGAGGGTGGAAACACAACTAGAGAGGAACAAATGAATGCCTACCACACCATAGCTCTATACCAGGCCCAATTTCCTCCTTCCCCCCCCTCCTCCTCCTCCTAGCGTTCTTGCTGCCAACTTGGGGTGGCTGGAAACTACGCTTCCTTCTAGCTCTCCCCTCCCCCAGCTTCTAAGGCCAGAGCTAGCTGGTCTCGCTCCTTCTCTTTCCCAACGAGCGGGCCAGGAAATCCCGGTTTGCTTTTCTCGAGCTTTTTGGTCGGCCTATCTGTTTGTCTGATAGACACGCGTCCAGCATCCGGCTGCTCTTCTACCCTCTCCCTCTCGTTTCCCGCGTCTCTGCTTCCCCAATCCTTCCCTTGTTCGTGAGGTCCTCCTGTTTTACTTTGGAACCCCATTTGCCCACACCCTCCTTTCCCTCCCGCAGTCTTCTCCCAGCCACCCTAGCTAGCGCTACGCCGAACTCCAGAGCCCAGGCGAACTCGCCCATTAGCTGTCCCTAGACGCGCACGCGCGAGCTCTTACGGGAGCGAGCCCGGCTGAGGTGGGAGGGAGGTGGGGGAGGCACGCGCGCGTCCGCCTGCTCACTGCCTCTCTCTTTCGCTTCTCTCTCGGTCGGCCCTCGCTCCTGGAAGCGGAGGCAGGAGTTCTTAGCGCGGCGCTGGAGAAGCTGGGGGGAGAGGAGGACGAGGAGGAAGAGGAAGAGTCTGAAGAGGGGTGGAGGTGACGACGGCGATGGGCTCCCTTCTTCCTGCTGCGCTCGCCTGAGAGGGAGCTCGAAAGAAGGACTTAGCCTGCGTTGTGGCGAGGGAACGAGGAGCGGACTGGGAGCGGCCTCAGCTGAGGGCGCCCGTCCGCCTGGACCCTTAGGCGCCGGGCTCGGGAGGCGCGTCTGGCCCTCTCCCCCTCACCCTCCCGCCTCCTCCGCTCAGGCTCTAGGTCCGTCCAGCCTGGGAACGGGGACACGAGCTGGGACAGGCCTGGGGTGAGGGGGGGGGGGCGGGGTGGACGGCGCCAGGCTTGTAGCTGCTGTCCCTGGAGCGGGACAGAACCAGGGGATGTGACTGGGGCCAACAGAGAGAGAGAGAGAGGTGGACCCCACCACAGCTGTCCCAACCCCAGGAACTCCCTCTGCCAAGCTCCCTAGGAGGGGAGGGGTCGGCCAGCCCCTCCCCTCCCTCCGCTCCTCTCCCCTAGGTCTTTCCTTCCTGCCCTACCTCCCTTTCTCGGAGGACCCAGTGACAGGCGGACCCACGGAAACGGACAGCCAGCTGGAGACTGCGGGTGAGTAAGCGGCCTCCCACGGGGGAACCGTATACCCCTGGTTGGCCACCCCTTCCCCCACCCTGTCAGGTCTTGTCGACCCCATCCTGGGGCTGATTTTCCAGTGACAGAGTAGGGGAAGAATTTTTCCTCTATTCTTCGGATCCCCACCTTGCTGTCTTTATGACCACAGTTAACTTCTGACCCCGGGGGTGGGGTGGTGGTGATGGTGGTGGAATAAAATCTTGTTACCCAGATGAAAACCTAGGGTATTCTTTATTTCTTTTTCTTTTTTTCTTTTTTTAAACTTACTGCATCCCTATTTGCATTCTGCTTCTTACTTCCTTACCTGCGTTTTTCTCTTTCTTTTTTTTTTGGGGGGGGGCAGTAAGTATTTTAAAATATGGAAACAGTTGGGAAATTGTCAGTTATCATACCTAGTGTTCTTCTGTAGTAACTGTTGCTTCTTTGTTTAGGATCCAGAATTAGAGAGAAAGAAAGAGATGTGAACTGTTTCTCTTGGGCAGAGGAGGCCCTTCCCTCTTTTTTTTTTACCCAAGACGGTATGTATAAACTTAACTGTGGGTGTCCTTTGAATTTACAGCATATGTTTAAAATGTAGACAGAGATAGTTGTGTCGTAAGGTAGTAGAAGCAACAGTTGCTTTCTAAGTAGAAATATGCTTTTGCTCTGAGCTTTGGAAAATTATTTTGTCTAGACTTTTATTATTGCCTTTCCATCCCTTTTGAAACATTTACTGCTGGTTTTTACAAGTATAGGTTTAGAGAGAAAAGCAAATGTTTTCTCCTATCTTTCCCTCCCAAACTCTGAGGCTTTATAAATTTGCAGGGTTATCTTGCAGAGTGGAATGTTTTCAAGAAAGGAAAGATAATTATTTGCAAACATGTTCATCTTGCTTCTATTGAGGTTTCTTGTTGTTATTAGAAGACTTTTTGATGATTTTGTCCCATTTTGTTTGGTTGGTTGTATTTTTAAAGACAGGGGTGTATTTACTCTTAGGTTCTTTCTCTTCCCCTATGCTAGCTGGTTACTAAGCTGTCAGGCTCCTAGGCATCATTTATTTTGTTTGGGAGGGTGGGCTTTGTAGGGGAGGTAGAATATGGAAAAAGGAAGTTGGAAGTGAGTGGGTAAAAGCCACTAATGAGGATCACTTGTGGTTTTAGAATTGTTTTTATAGACAAGTTGATTGTCCAGTCAATAAGTTTTCTAATGTGACACCTTAGTATTTTGTGTTTCTTCTAGTTCCATTTCTAAAATTTAAACTCGGTTGTACAATGACTTTGGTGAAGTCATATTGGAGAGCTTCAGTTTGCAGGCCTACTTAAAATTAGAAAAGTTTGTTCAGCTTTCTAAGTTCATTATATGTATTTGCATTTATAGGCAAACAAAATATCTTTTTTATAGACAATATGATCATCCACTGTTATGGTGATATGCAGTTTTGGGGAAAATAGATCAGAGTATAATTACTTAATTCTCTTTTTACTTCGTTTCAGTGGTATTTCCCCTGGTGGTGTTGAAGGATGGGCTGTGCATAAAAGGAGATGTAAAAGAGACTTGGTGGGGGTAGTTAAGTGGCACAGTGGATAGAGCATCAGGTCTGGAGTCTGGAGGAGCTGGGTTCAAATATGACCATAGACGTCTATTTCCTAGCTCTGTGACCCTGTGCAAGTCACTTAAACCCCATTTGACCTTGTATCTTAAAGTTGTTATCAAGACAAAAAGTAAGGGTTTTAAAAAAAGAGACCCATTGAATGACAGGATAATTTAAGGTGAAGAACTATTAGGCATTATTTCTTTTTCCCTGGGGAGTGGAAGGGAAAGAGACTTTTAGGTTTCAACTTTTTGAGGAGTTTTAATAAATACTTTAAAAAATTGACTGTTATCTCATTAGTATAAGGAACTCTCCATAAAGAAATCCTTCTACTTTCTCTGAACCTTACAATCTTAGTGAGTTGCCTGGAACATAGAGAGGTTGTGACTTGTTCAAGGTTGCACAGCCAATTTGTATCAAAGATTAAACTTGAACTCAGGATTTCTTGATACTGAGATTAACTCTATAAAGTGCTTGCTTGGTTGTATAATTGAGTAGAAGAGTAAGGATTATTTTGAAGCTCAGATACCCTTTTCAAAATGATTAATGTAAATAAAAGCAAAAGTACTGCATAAATATAAGTTATTAGTATTATCCCCTAGGGTCATTACTTTCTTCAGCCACTCAGCCTTGTACCTTTATGATGTGACAGTTGAAATGAACCTACCTTCACAACTTATCTTTTCCTACTCTCTTATACAAGTTCTCCATTTCAATCAAATTGTTTTATTCATTGACCCCCCAAATGCTTCTTCCATACTAGGAAGAACAGTGAAGGCAGTTTAGGACTAAATTGTGAAGAACTTTGAATGCCAGTCTTTGTAATTTGATCTTTATATTATAGGCTCTGGGAAACCATTGAAAGCTTTTTTAGTGGGGGAATAAGATAATAAAAATGTCTTAGGGAGATTGATTTTATACTGGTGCTAGGTATGAGGTAAGATTTCAAGGAGCAGTGATATGGAGACAGTTATTTAGGTAATGAGGATCAAACCAAGATCATGGAAATAGGAATTTAAAAAGGGAAAAGATTTAAGAGATAATTACAAAGGAAGAAGATGAGATGGAGAGGAGGTATCAGTGGTTGAAACTTAAGATTTTGACCCTGAGAACAGCATCATATTCATAGTGTCCTACTCAGTAAATTTTTGAATAAATAAATATACTTTTTGACAGGATTAAGGAGATTAAGGCCAGTTGGAGGAAGATTTAGTTGAATTTAAGAGAAGTTATGTTTTAAGTGATAATGAGATATCCAGTGGAAACTTATAGTAGGCAATTGGAGATATGCAACTATAGAGTTAAGGAGAGAGATTTAAGGCTAGAGATAGAACATAAGATGAGAAAGCTATAAAATTTGAAGAATAAATGATAGAAAGAGAAGATAGATAAGTGGATGGCTGAAGCATCTAGTTCAGTGATCGAAAATCTTTGACACACATGCCAAAAAGGACACACAGAGCCCTCTCTGTGGGCATGCCTGTAGTCACCCTCCAGAGTTCGTTACTAGAAAACCAGAGGGACTCAGAGCGCAGCTGTTCCCCTTCCCCTTTCCATGTGCCTGAAGACATTCCTCACTTCACCCACACCTCTGCCCAGCAGCCCAGTGCTTCCTCTCTCCCCTGTCTGGGATAAGGTATTAGGGCTCACATGCTGCTTGAGAGTGTGGTGCAATGGCAGCCTGTTGAGTCAACAGTGAAGATGATTCCTGTGGTGGGGTTGAAGAGGAGCTAGGTTTGAGGGAAGTATATATGGCATATAGCTCACAGGAGAGCAGAGTGCTGGGGTCACTCCTCTCCTCTAGACATGCTCCTCTCATCACCCGCCCCTCTGCCCAGCAGCCCAATGGAATTGTTTCCTCCCTCCTTCTGGGGTAAGCTGGGGGGTGTGGGGCTGGAGAGGGGCATTATGTCAGGGGTGGGGTGGAGGGAACAGGCACAGTACTTCATCTGTGGGTGGGTGGTGTGGGTATGAGGCCAAGCACTCCATCTCTAAAAGTTCACCATCACTGGTCTAGTTGGTACCCTTGCGATATTAGGAATAATCTAAGAAAGCCTCCAGCATGTTGAATGTAGTGAAATTTTGGGAGGACATGGATGAGAGGTGCATGTGAATGGATAGGCATGGATTGATGGATTACAATCTGCATTGTTTCAGGGAACTCTTAAGATCAATGAGATCACAAATTCATTTGAATATCGAGAGTACCTTAGAGACCATCTAGTCCAGACTTCATTTTGCTACAGATGACTTAGTCATGGGAAATGTTTATACTTAAGGAGTAAGGGGAGGAAAATGTGCAAGGGAAGAAGAGAGATAGCTGCTGAGTGAAGAGCCAGGAAAGTATGATGTCAGGAAAATCAAGAAAAGAAAGAAAAATCAATAATATGTTAAAGGAGAGACCTAAGGAAAGGAATACTGAGAATAAACTATGGCATAACCTGTGTTCAAGGTTTTCTATTCAAGTTATTAATGATGAAATTTTCAGGCATAGTGAAAGTGAGGCATTTTTGATCCAAGCTATTTGATTTTTTTATTTTAATCATTTAATCATCCTAAAAATCATATTATGTCCTACTCACTATGTTTATTGCCATTATGTATGTGTATTGCTGTATGTTCAGGTGACAGCAACTTAAGGTTTTGCAGCAACTTAAGCATTTGTCTCACAGGGGAAATCTAAAGAAAATTATTAAGTCTTACTTGTTGAAAAGCAAAGGAGACCAATGGTAGGCCACTATATAAATCTGAAGCAGAGTAAATTGTCAGTAAGTTTATGGGTCTGGAGATGTAGAAAGATGAAATGTGACATTGCCTTTTTTTGGGTGCTTGTATTACCTATTAACAACCAGGAAAGAATATGATTTGGTGGAATATCTTCCACCTACCATTGGTTTTCCTTGATTATTTTTTTCTTCCCCTAATTACATCCTTTTCCTTATACCTCTTGCTATAAATCTTTCGGATTAGAGAATTCATTGTTATAAAGACGTTTAGGGTATTTTATTTTCATAATGGAAAATATGAAGTCATCAGGTAATACTTGATCAAATAAATAGAGGCAACATGACATGGCAGGAGGAGCACTGAACTAGGAATCAGAAAACCTGGAACTTAGGACATATTCTGCTACTAACTAACCATGTGACTATAGGCAAATTATTCTACTCCTTTGGGCCTCAGTGTCCTCACATATAGAAGTTGAACTAAATGATTTCTAAAGAAGTTTAATACTTAAAATTTTTTTTTCATGAACTTGACAAATGTCAAACTTGGACATTTCCATATAAAAAGAAGTCTAGAAACAGAAGATTATATATGAAGTCAAGAATATGACCTTAAAGCTTGCTTTTAAAAGCATATTACATTTTAAATAGCAGTACTAACACTATAAAAATAATTACAGTTATGTACCATCATTCATGCTGAGGAGAAAATGGTAGAGAAATTCTATGAAGAATTGAATAAGATTTTCAAAATAAGACCAACATATGTTCCAAGAACTTGGTGACTTCAGTGTAAAGGTAGAAAAAAGTGAGAATGGGGAGAAATATATAGAAAAGTATGATTCAGGAGAAAGAAATGAGAGAAACTAAAGACTTATAGATTATATAGAAGCCTGAGACCTTTATATTATGAATATTTAAAAAAAAGAATTGGTAGGTGCTGTATATCATGATGCGCTAAATAACATCACAAAGAATGAAATTGACTATATTTTAACAATCTGGAAAAGATTTCTTATGGACATGGAAGTTATTCCATGGAGTCATCAGAGCTAGGATTGGGATTTATAATAAACAAGAACAAAAACTAGTATTAGAGAAAATATAGTATATAATTAAGATTTAACCCTGAATTATTTAAACAAGATATTGAAAATAAAAAATTGGAAATGGACAGCTGAATTGACATTGACACAGATTATAATAATTTATCTAAAACTTAAACCACTGTAAATTAATTGCTACAACAAGGAAACCAAAAGAACCTAGAAAGCACCTTAGCCAACAAATATTTGACTTATCAGCTGGGAAGAAACAGTTACCAGAAACAATACTTGGTAAGACTATAACAGTGGTTCCCAAACATTTTTGGCCTACTGCCCCCTTTCCAGAAAAAATATTACTTAGCCCCCTGGAAATTAATTTTAAGAAAATTTTAATAGCAATTAATAGGAAAGATAAATGCACCTGTGGCCATCACTGCCCCCCTGGATCACTACACACCTACCTACCAGGGGGTGGTGGCATCCACTTTGGGAATTACTGGACTATAATCTTGTCAGTAAACTCTTACTACAAATGATAATGGATAATTATGAGCAATGTAATCTCATAAATTGGAAAGAAATAGAAGATAAGGATAGTCTACCAAATGGTTGGCAAGATATACAGCTAAGCAAAATCATTCCAGGGGCATTCCATGATGAAAATGGAGAGGACTACAAAGAGAAGAAAAATGGAAAAGACTTGCAAAAATTATTGTGACAAACATCAAAGATAATGGGACCACCATACTTGTACGCTATAGAGCAGTGATGGGCAAACTATTGCCCGTGGGCCAGATGAGGCCCCCTGAAATGTTCTATCCAGCTGCACAACATTATTCCTAATCTGATGAATTCAATGAGTAGGATACAATACAATGAAACTTCGAAAGAGTTGCCTTAGAAACAGACTGACAGATGAGCACATCCTTTGACCCCTTCTTTAGAAAGTTTGCCTATCATTGCTATAGAGTATAATAGTCTCTGAAGTGCTTATAAGAGAGCAAAAATGACCATAAAGATAGAAAAAGCAGTTGAATTGGATCAAATAGAGAGGAAATCTTTGTGGAGGTAAGGAATCGAGGAATTGATTGACAAGGTACCCAAAGGTACAGAAGAAACCAAAGGCATGGAAAAAATTTCAGACCTAACTGACACACCAAAAAAAAGGTGACTGAAAAAATGTTAACTACAGATCCATTTGCCAACTTTATCTATATGTTATTGAGAGACATCCTCCACAAAGGTATTAGTGGGGAACAAGCAGGCTTTTGCAAACAATATGCAACTGTGAACCACAACTTTACCATCTCACAATTGCCCTGAAAGATATAGTGGATATAAGATTCAATTGTGCTTTATTGTTTACTGATTATAAAAAAAAAGTTGGCATGGTTGAACCAGTGCTGCTTTGTGGACACTTTTACAACTAGGTGTCTCCCATCCAAATATCAAATTCATTCCAGATTACTTGGAGGACTTAAAAACAAAAATAACTTGTGACTTCATTGATATATGGAATTCGAAATGAGGAAATTCCCTCTACCAGTGAAGGCCAAAATCTGCTGAGAGGTTCCTGTCTTTCTCACTTTCAAATAGCCAGTATGTATCAGAGGCAGAATTGGAACCTAGATCTTCCTAGTTGAGGATGGCACTCTACCTCTGATGCTATGCTTCAAGCATTCATCTGAGTATTAATTGATAAAACTTATTTTAATGTTTTTGCATTTAATTACTTTTTAGTTGAAAATAAAAGATCATGTTAAAAATAACTATTGAATTGTCTGTATGAAGAAGTGTTTCTAAAGAAATGAAATTGCATGGTGTTTAATTTCATGATACTTTATTGCATATTACCCTAATATTTCAAAGACCTTTTTATCCATTCTGATTTGTATCCTCATGATAAATCATATTTCATGTAAGTAATATTGTTTCTTTTGAAAAATTTCTAGTAATTTATTTGTTTGTTGGTTATATTAAAATTCTCAGATATCTCCTTTCTTCCCTTCACCTCACTAGAGAAGATATCACTTGACAAAAATAAGTATATATAAACTATGTCTTTTGAATTTCTGTTTATTAGTTCGTATTCTGGAGGTAGACATATACAAGTTACTCTTCAAACATTAGTTCTGTAGCTCTATATAATGTTCATTTAGTTCCATTCATTTTTTAAAAGTTTTCATAATTTCATGTAGGTTTTTATGCTTTAAAAAATAACTTGTTTATCATTTCTTATAGCACAGTAGTATTCCATCACAATCATATGCCACAACTTCAACCATTCACCAGTTGATGGACATCCCCTCAGTTTCCAGTTCCTTGTCACCAAAAAGCGAGCCGCTATAAATATTTTGGAACATACAGGTTAATTTTCTTTTTCTCTGATCTCCTTAGAAAACAGACCCAAAGTGGTACCTACTGGATCTAAGGGTATACACAATTTTATAACTCTCTGGGTGTATTCCAGATTGCTTTCCAAAATGGTTGAATCAGTTTACAGTTCCACCAACAGTGTATTAGTGTTCCCATTTTTCTATATCCCCTCTAACATTTATCATTTTCCCCTTTTATTGAATAATATTATTTCTATCTTGTTTAAATGATTTAGAATAATAGAATTTTAGTATTAGAAGGAACTCTAAAGAACAAGTTTACACAATTCATCAGTGACTACAATGAGATTAGAATCCAATTCTTCTGAATCTGAGGCAGTGGGTTTTTGGGATAATAACTGCTTCCAAATATTATTTAAAAAAAACAACAACAACAAACCCTTACCTTCTGTCTTGGAATCAATACTGAGTATCAGTTACAAGGCAGAAGAATGATAAGGGGTAGGCAATTGGGGATAAGTGACTTACCCAGGGTCACACAGCTAAGAAGTGTCTGAGGTCAGATTTGAACCCAAGACCTTCCGTCTCCAGACCTGGCTCTTTATCCACTGAGCCACCTAGCTGTTCCTCCAAATATGAGTCTTAAACTCAATAGAAAAACTTGCAGTATGATAAGCTTTTTATTCCAAATTAATGGGAAAATTCCAGCAATATAATTTGTTGCCTTGAATTCCCAATAAGAGGTGGTTTTGTTTTTTTTTTGCAAAATTTTATTTTTTTTGCAAAGTTTATCAGAATTGTTATTAGAAGCAGATACATTAGGTGATTTTTAAAAATCAATTAATTTATTTAGAATATTTTTCCATGGTTCCATGATTGATTTTTAATCTCCTCTTCCCTCCCTCCTCCCAGAGCTGACAAGCAGTTCCACTGGGTTTTACATGTATTCTTGTTCAAAACCTATTTCCATTTTATTCATATTTGTAGTAGAGTGATCTTCTAATGGCAAAACCCCAATCATATACCCATTGAACCACGTGACCAATCATATGTTTTTCTTCTGCATTTCTGCTCCCACAGTTCTTTCTCTAGATGTGGATAGCATTCTTTCTCTTAAGTTCCTTTGGATTGTCCTGGGTCATTGCATTGCTGCTAGTAGAAAAGTCTTATATTTGTTATATTTGATTGTATCACAGTGTATCAGTCTCTGTACAATGTTCTCCTGGTTCTGCTACTTTCACTCTGCATCGGTTCCTGGAGGTCTTTCCAGTTCACATGGAATTCCTCCAGTTCATTATTCCTTTCAACACAATAGTATTCCAAGGTTATTGTGTTTTTTTTTTTAATAGGTCATTTTATTTCAATAGCAAGCTTCTTCTAGAGTGTTTAAAATACTAGATTTACAAAAATTTGTCTTATGTAGGCCTAACTTTTAGAAAAAGTTGCCAATACTTGTTATCTTTGTTTTTCCTTTTTTAACCTCATGTTTTAGCCCAAAACTGTTTTCTTTTAAGTTTATGAGTGATCCTTTCCTTGTTAAATATGATGGCTTTCTTATGGTCCTTATCCTTGATCTCTCTTTAACATTTGATGCTATTGGCCACCTCTGTCTCTGCCCCCTCTCCCAATTCCTTCAAACCTATCCTTTTGACAGATTTATTTATAGTCAGTGAGGGCAATATCATTCTTTCACTTGCCAAGTTTTCAACCTTATCATCCTCTTTCATCCACCCCCATCTTCTAATCAGTTATCCATAACTGATCGAATCAACCTCCACCTATTATATTTCACATATAGTTTTTATTCTTCCTGCATATGGCCACAACTCAAATTTAGCTTTTCAACACCTCTTGCTTAGACTTTTACAGTGCCACTTAACTATATTCCAGGCTTCTAATATTGACTTCCCAATCCATTTTCCATACAGCTGCCAAAATAATTTTCTTATGGTGTATCTCATTCTTCTTCCTTATTATGTATATACAGTTCAGGGTAACTAAAAGGCCTCAAACCTGTCACTGAGTTTGGAGGTTGTCTGCCCCAGTCATATAAGAACTTTCCCCAGCAGAAGGCGCAGATGAGAACAGATCGTTCTAGTGATCACTAGGGTGGTGGAAACGTGATATGGAGCACTAAGAGTTTAGATAGACATCAATGAAGCCAGGGTCATCCACTGCATCCTGAGCCATCACTAGTCATCCTGACTTCTGTCTGAATTTCAATGACTTTGGAAGAGACAGTGAGGCCTATGACTTTGTGGAACTCTGCCTCACTTAAATCCAGTTTAAGCTAGGCAAAAGACACTATTAATGATGTCATTTTTGTCCTCTTCAGTATGAAGGACAACAACAAATTTACAGTTGTCCTTTTGTCCTTCTGTAGTAGAATGTAGGCCTTTGAGGGTGAATACTTTTTGTCTTTGTGTCCCCTGTGTCTAGCATAGTGCCTTACATAGAGGAGTTGCTTAATAAGCACCAATTGGATTAATACTTTCTCATACCTTTAGATAGAACCCAATTTCTTGTGCAATGACATTACTTAAAAATAAAAAAAAAACCTACCAAACCCAAACATGTAGCCTATTAAACTCTCACCAATCCTACCCACACTTAGTGTCAGAATACTGCTGTAACTGATGACAATAAATAGCTATGGCATGAATTTCCAAATATCTATTCTACAGATTGTTGTTTCAACTTTCTTACCTATAATTTAGCTTATTTTAGATAGGACCTAATTTTCATTCTTTGCATTTACAGGAGAAGGCAGGGTGGTATAGTGGACAGAGTTCTAGGAAGACCTGGGTTCAAGTCCTGCTTTTGACACATACTGACCTGTGTGACCCTAGGCAAGTTACTTAACCTATCAGTCCTATAACTTTTTCAAGACTTTTAAGTGGCAGAGAAAGTGCTGAACTGCATTGGTAGAGGTTTCCTCATCCGGGAATTTCTTATACTAATGAAATCACAGTTGAGGAAACTCGTACCAGTGCAGATGGTTCTGCAGCCCCTAGTCTCAATATTTTCAATAGAAGCCTGTAAAATCTTCCTAATTTGCCTTGTTTCACATTTTAAGATCATATTCTTTCTGTTTTTCTTTAAAGAACATATGTGTATTGGAGTTTTAATTGTAACTTTAAATTTAGTTTTGTATTGCAGTGTAAAACTTACTTTTTTAAGAATATATTAAAGTCATTACTTTAACATTTGTTTTGTTGACTAAAGAAATTACTACAATGATATGTAGGAATTGATTTTAAGGGGAAAATGAAAAAACACAACTTTTAGCTCTCCTATTTTTCCTTTCACATTTCATGATTCCTTTTAGATGACTTTTAACTGTGTGCATAAATTAAGTTAACTAGTATTGACACTTACTAAATGTTGTGTGTTGTTTTTATTCACACTTGCAGTTTAATTTTTAGGACTCTTTTTTTACTGACTTACATAAAAAAATTGAAGAATTATGTGTTTTGTTAATAAGCAAATAAAAACTGATGGCTTCCTAATCAGTGCTATTCTAAAATTTCCTTCATTTTTATAATTTGTTTTTCCAGTATTCATACAAAATTCAACTTACATTTCTTATATATAAAAATAGATGTTTTTATTGCTTTTCATGAGAAACTTAACTTTTTATTTGTTTCCCTAGCTTTTTTTCAGCCTCTCATTCACTAATAGAGTATTTTAGCTTCACATTGTTTCTACCCCACTCCTACCCCACCCCACCTCCAGGAGTTACTCATTTTATTTTTTTAAAGGACAATTTTAGAGCTAAAAGAAATATTAGAGGCAAGAATGTGCTGACCAGTGTTTAACAAATGCCCCCCACCTAAGAAAAGGACCAAGATACACTTTTAAGTTTAATCTACATTGTTAATATTTTCTTCATTAATAAATCAAAAGCTGATTGTAGTATTTGCCTATTTAAATGTTTACCCTGAATGCAATTAGAGCTGACTCTAGCACACCCTTGAGTAGAAATTATTTATTCCAACCTTTTCATTTTTCAGATGAAGAAACTGAGACTTAGAGAAGTTAAAGACCTAGGACATTCAGGTAGTAAGTAGCCAAGCCAGAATTTGAACATAGATCATCATTTTACTTAAAGTCAAGTTTTCTTCCCACTGTGCCCTATGAAGGTATCTAGAATACCTTTGCTTCTGTGGGATTATTTAAGAAGCTTTAAAACAACCTTTAACTTAGAATTGAGATATACTGTCGTGTTCATTTTGAAATCTAAGATTGATTTTTACTTAAAATGTTGCCTATTTTATATATCTTTCTAAAAAATCAAGCAGATGGGGCCTTCTAATTTGACTGGAAAATGTAACCTCTGTTTCTTTTCCCTCATCAGAATGACCATCTTTAAAGTTCATTACATCTTTAAGATTTTATGAATTTTCTCTAATGAAAAACTATGAAATACTTGAGACTAAGAAAAAAACAGGCAGGGGAGATAGAGGAATAATACTTAGATTTGGGTAAGAGAATTGAAAGTGTGGCAGTGAATTTAACCTATAGTATGGCAATTTCTCTTACTAGTTCTTAGGATTTAATTTGGTGGTTGTGTTTAATTTTCAACTCCAAATTTATTCAATTAACTTTCAGCAAGAGTTATCAAATTATCAGCTTCAGTATTTAATGAAAAGAAAAATTGTGGACTCTAAATTTGACTGTATATCATTTTAATGCACCATTGCTAACTTTTGAGTCAAGATGTTACCTATCTCTTTTAGGCTTTAAGTCACTTAAAAATTGACAATTGATGCTCATCATTGCCAAGACTTTGCTTGTACTATACCCAGAGAAAGAAATAAACTTAACCACTTCTAAGGCTTTTTAGAATGGGGACCAATGAAAGGTAGAATTTGAGGATGATTTGTCAAGTGTTTGTGTGGTCTAGAACAGTGATGGGCAAACTACAGCCCATGGGCCAGATACAGCCCTCTGAAATGTTCTATCCGGCCCCACAACATTATTCCTAATCTGACGAATACAATGAGTAGGATACAATACAATGAAACTTTGAAAGAGTGGCCTTAGAAATAAACTGACAGATGAGCATTTCCTTTTCTTTGGCCCCCTCTTTAAAATGTTTGCCCATCACTGGTCTAGAAGAAGTCCTATTAGTGGTTTGTGTAAGAGAAAAAAATTAAAATATGAGCTAAGTATCATCAGATATTTTAAACCTAAAAGAAAACGTAGAATGATTATATAATCTGACTCCTTCATTTTACATATGAGGAGGCTAAATTGTAATGGACTTAACCCAACATTATCCATCTAGTCCAGTGATTCCCAAAGTGGGCACCACCGTGCCCTGGTGGGTGCTGCAGTGATCCAGGGGGGCGGTGATGGCCACAGGTGCATTTGGGGGTGGTGAATAAGGGGGGCTGTGATAGTATGTGACAGGGGGCGCTAAGTAATATTTTTTCTGGAAAGGGGGCAGTAGGCCAAAAAAGTTTGGGAACCACTGATCTAGTCAGTAGCAGTCAGATTTAGAACTCGCTATCTTGATTTTCAGGTTCAGTGTTCTTCCTACTATTCCATGCTACATCTTAAGGGAGACTATAGATAGGATCTTTCTGTAATAGAATTCTTCGGGATAAAAAGTATATTCCAGAACAAGTAGGTGACTTAGTTGACTTGGATTGAGAGCCAAGCCCAGAGTTGGAAGGTAGGTCCTGGGTTTAAATTTGGCTTAGGACACTTACTAACTGTGTGACCCTGGGCAAGTCACTTTAAACCAATTGCCTAGCCGTTGGTACTCTTCTGCCTTGGAACCAACCACTAAGGTGGAAGGTAGGGTTTATTTTTATGTATATATTCTTCAGTTTTTCTGTGTTAGATGAATGAATAAGACATTTATTAAGTGTTTACAATATACAAAGCATTGTGATAAATGATAGGGATACAAATAGAAAAGTAAGATAGTTTCTACTTAACCTCAAAGGATTGTTGTGTTGCTCAAATGAGATGTCTATAAGTACTTTGTAAAGCTTAAAGTACTATGTAAATATCAGTTATATTTACAGTAACATGTTTCAAAATTTATAGCTGTTTCCCTAGCACAGTTTCTTAAGCATAGTAGGTACCTAATAAATAAGTTGAATTGGATTATCTGTTTTTTCTCTTGGTAAATTATTGGATTTTCCCAACTAGTTAAATTAGAAGTCTATTTTTCCTCTCAATTATTCTTATTTAATCCAGGATACTAAAAGGGGAGTAATGTGAAATGATGTGGGAAAGGGGAATTTTAAGTACTGAAGCAATGATAATGTATAAAATCACTTAAAGAGAAGCATTTTTCTCATCTAAAAAGTAAACAAAATATAATTTTGATTTAACAAATATTTATGGAACAAGAAATTATGCTAAGCACAGCAAAGATTCAAAGATGAATAAATTGTTGCTCTTACTCTTATGTATCATGGGAGCCTAGTGGGTGGAGGAAAGAGGCAGTTACCTAAGGCAGAAAATGATCATCTCAGCTCTGACATTTATTGCCTAAATCATGGCAAGTCAGTCTATTAACAGCTTTTATTAAGGGCCTATTATGTGTCAGGCCCTGTGCTAAGTGTAGTAAGTCCTTTAGTCTTTTTTTGGCCTCAGTTTCCTCATTGGAAAGTGACAGCTTCATTAGATGAGCATTTGCTCTGTAAATGTTTAATTAAGGGTTTAATATTTGCATGATTCTTTTTTCTGAATATTGAAAGATTTTACTCACTTTACTTTCTTACAAGGCTTTAGTTACCATTGGTACATTAAGGAAACTTTCTTTAGGGAAAAACTCAAAAACATTTAGTGGTTGACATAGTTACAAACAATTGTTCTTAAAACCAAAATTTTTCTTTGGGTAGTGCTTATATGTTAATAGCATACATTTAGTATGATTTAACTATCACTTTCAAAAGCCTCTGGTATAAAAAAACTTTTTTGATCTACTATTTACAAGGAGTTACACAGGATCAAGAATCAAGAATGTCATCAGAAAGATGGGCCACTAGGAAAGGAAGGAAAGCTGTTAAGTACCAAGCGAGGTAATGAATATCTTTCATGAGTCATTGGCATCCATATGAAGTCAGCATATCGAGAGGTTCCTCCCAGCACATTTTATGGATTCTCATGGATAATTTGTGATAGGACATGGATAAGATTTGCATTGGACAAAGAAGATATTTGTAGATGTCATAAAAATCTGCAAAAAAGAGAAACTGAAGCACAAAGTTCTGAGCATGATCAATTTATTAATATGGCTAGCAAATTCCAATAAATTGGATCCTAAACCTCTCAATAGTCAAGGATGCATTTGACAGTAAGAGCAACTCTTTTACAACATTTACACAGTAACCATACAGATACATTTCATTCCTGATTAGTTGGTATTGCTTATATCATTTCCTCACCAAGTAGACCAACATCCCATGGTTAACATCCTTTGGAAAGTATCATGATGGGCAAACATCCTATCACCAGATTGACTCAATTCCCTGCCATGAACAGCAAAAGCTCACAGATGAGAGTTTTGGGGTTTGGACTTTAGCCCATAGGAATAGGGAAGTTAATCTCTTACAAGTTTTACTAATAGGGCCAATATAATTAACTCTGATTTTTATTCGCAAATATTGATTCCAATCAGATATAATTCTTTTTTTTTTTTTTAACCCTTGTACTTCAGTGCATTGTCTCATAGGTGAAAGATTGGTAAGGGTGGGCAATGGGGGTCAAGTGACTTGCCCAGGGTCACACAGCTGGGAAGTGGCTGAGGCCGGGTTTGAACCTAGGACCTCCTGTCTCTAGGCCTGACTCTCACTCCACTGAGCTACCCAGCTGCCCCCCAGATATAATTCTTAACTAACAACTTATCAATTTTCAAGTTTCATAATAGGTAACTGAAGTTACATACTTAAGAGAGTTCAAACTTATACAATGAGAGGAACAACATAATGAACTAATCAATAATACATAGTAAATTAGTTAATTCTTATTAAAATAATACACAATAATATAAAGTATCAATTTTTGATTTCACAAGTTACACTTTGTGCTATTAAGAGGAATACTTACCCTTAGAATAAAAACATTGAGCCTTGAATATGAATAACTCATAAAGTGCTTTAAAATATACAAAAGGTTTTCCTCCCAGCAATCTTGTATGAGAGTGGTGGTACCAAAAATACCACTCCCATTTTATAGTTGATAAATCTAAAGTGAAAGGCAGGTTAAGTGACTTATCTGTCGTCACATTGTTAATAAATGTTGGAAATGGGAAACAAACTCAGGTACTTTGTCCTTAAAATGAGCATTCATGCCCCCTACATAATAATATGTAATTTAAACATGATCAAACATAATTTTTTTATTTAAATATGACAGTGAAAAGTTAATGTGAATATCATGGAAGGGGAAAATGTTCTGGAATTATGAATTTCATTTAAGAGGGAGATGCATTGACTTTTATGTCATTAGAAAATAGTGAAAAGTTTAAAGTAATTTCATCAGAATTGTGAGTAGATTTTATGAATCAGTGATTTCAGAATTTTCAACTACTTCTGCTTATATAATAATTCATGACTATAATACTTAGTAAATAAATTACTTTTTAATAATTATTAAAGTAAAAGTTAAGTTAAAATGTGTTGAATTGATGAACTATTAGGGCATAATTGAGTGAATAAGGAAAAAGGCAAGAAATATAAACAGTGAAAGAAATTATGTCAAGAAGTGATAGAATTCTCACAAATTTATGTGTTTTTTCAGTCTCATCTGTATCTGCCTTTTGGAGGATATGGTGGTATGTCTTATAGAATATTCAAATGAATCTGTGATCTCCCTAATTCAAGATTTCCCTCTAGTAATGCAAACTACAGCCTATCCACAACTGTTCATCCTGTTTGACTTTTGTTCATATCTTATTGGTTTGCCACTGAGACTCTATCTAACCTATTAGAAGTCATCTTTACCTTCTGACATTAGGAAGGAGACAGTGGGATTCTTTGGTTATAACACTTGCCGTCCCTTGCTCTCAATATGTGATTAGCTCATTTTCTCTTTCTGTCATACAGTTGCTTGACAGTATCTTCAGTATCTTTTACTCTTGGTTTTTTAGAGTTTGTATCCTTTATCTTGTTGCCATATGGTGATAGTAGAAGAATGCTGGTATTAAAAAGATGAATCTTTGCTTCCATTGGAAACTAGGAGCTATTTGAGCAGGTTGGCAGTTTCTTGAAGGCAATCTAGACCTCTTTCCTTCTCCTGTTTTAAGTCTGGTCATAAACTTATTTTTTTCCCAGATATGCATACTGATTGACAAGCTCTATAAATTGTGCCATGGCAGTATCCAAATACTTGGTGAAATATTGCCAGCAGATATTTTTCATCCACTTGGTATTTCTTGTCCTAATGATGTTAGCAAACTTTTTTGAATCATAAATATTTTCCAAGTGGCTCTGCAGTTTTCCAGTGCTTAATGCACCAGCACATTATCATTTGCAAATTAGAATATATGGAAGATCTTACCATTGATAGAGAATCCTTCTAAAGTTTTCACTTTGTGCCAGATCTTTTCCATTATAGTGGCAATCACCTTTAGTACAGCATGCATTTCCTTGTTTTATACTTTGTAGATGGCACTAAATAATCAGCAAGCAACTGTGAAGCACCTTCTATAAATCAGGCACCATGCTGGTGTTCAGGATACAAATACAATGATTAAAACAGTCCTTTTTTGGAAAAAATCTTATATTCTAATGGAGAAAGACAATCCAATATACATATAAGTATATACAGACTAAATATAAAAGGACTATAATCCTTTTCCAAACCAACAGATTAGGTAATTATGTGATAGCTTGGGAGGGAGAATGTTAACAGTTGGAGGATCATGAAAGGCTTTGTGCAAAAGGTAATACTTGAGCTGCATCTTGAAAGGAAAGAGGAATTCTTTGAGGTGGCCATGGGAAGGAAGTACATTATTGTCATGGAAGTTTTGCCAATGCAAAGGCTGGAAGAAAAGAAGTGTTAGGGTATTGAGTCTGAGAAAGAGAAGGCCAATTTGATTGGATTTTAGAATCTAGAAAAAAGAGTAGTGATGCCTAATGAGAAGGTATGTCAAGATCAAATTGTAAAGGGCTTTAGAAGGTAAACAGAGGAGTTTATGTTTGATTCTAGAGATATAATAGCCTCTGGAGTTGACTATTATTTTGGAAAGTGAGTAGAGAATGCATTGGAGAAGGGAAGAGACTGGAAACAGGGTGACCAAATTGGAGGTTATTATTATAGTCCAGATGAGAAGTGATGAAACTGTGAAATAGGGTGGTAGCTGTGTTAGTAGATAAAAGGGAATAAATGTAAGAGATGGCATAAAAATAGCATTAACAAAACTTGGCAGCTGATTGGTTAAGTTAGGAAAAGGAGAAGAGAGAGTCAGAGATGGTTCAAAGGTTGAGAACTTGAGTGACTTGGAGAAAAATAGTATCTTTAACAAAATTGGGAAGTTTGAAGGGGGAGGAAGGCTTTGGTCTGTCATTATTCTTTGTACTCAAAGGACCAAAATAACATCACAATGTTGAGGTCAGTGTACATTGAGTCTGACTGTGGCTGATCAGACCAAATGTGAGTTCAGAAGGCTTTACCACAGGTGAGGCACATATTCTGTATAAACATTTGGAGTGTAGATATTTGCAAGTTTGCAAATTTCACATTTCTTTTGAGCTACTACAATTCTGTTTTACTCATAGGGCACAGCTCCTTCTCTGAGGCAGGCATTTCTGTGCTAGATGATCTTGTGCCAGTGTGTCATGTTTTACAATCAGTACCAAACGTTTTCAGAGAAATCTTTAGGGTATTCTTGCATTGTTTCTTCTGACCTCCATGCGAGCACTTGCTTTGTGCCAGTGCTCTGTAAAATAGTCTTAGGCAAATGTATGCATGTTTGGCATTAGAACAACTTGGCCAACCCATCAGAGTTATGCTCTTTGCAGTAGAGTTTGAATGCTTGACAGTTCATCTTGAGAAAGTACCTCAGTGTTTGGTACCTTATCTTGCCAGGTAATCTTCAGAATCTTCCTAAGACAATTCAGCTTGAAGCAATTCAATTTTCTGGCATGGTGTTGGTATACTGTCTTATATTTCATAGCCATACAATAATGAAGTCAGCACAATGACTGTAGACCTTCAGTTTTGTAGACATCCTGATACCTCTTCTCTCCTATATATTCCTTCTGAGCCTCCCAAACATTGAGCTAGCTCTGGCAGTGTTTGTGTCAACCTCCTCATATAAGTGTACATCTCAGGAAAGTATATTACCAAGGTAAGTGAACAACTCCATAGCATTCAGAATTTCTCTTTTTGCTATAACTGATGGTCTCATGTATGGAAGGTATGATATAGGTTGGTGGAGGATCTCTGTTTTTTTTGATGTTGTCAGGCCAAAGTTAGCACAAGTGGCAAAGATGCAATCCATATTCTGTTGCATATCAGATTCAGAGACCATGTTGAGTATGGTCATTTTTGAACAAAAGGTCTCTCACCCACTCTCCCTCCGCTTTTGTTTTGGGGCAGGCCTAGAAGAGGTAATATAGAACAAAATCCTCTAGGAGCAATTCATTCCATTTTATGTGATTCTTCTAAGACTTAACCTTAATTTTCTATTCATGTTTATCCAGATATGCAAATCTTCTTTCTTAATAAGCCCTCTGTGAAAAGGGAATTATACTCTGTTTGTTTTCTTTAATGTAATCAGTCAGAAACTTAAAGATCCTTTAGCATTGATTACAAGTACAGACACACCCTCAGAGAAAGGAAGTTGAAACCAACGAGGCAGGAAATTGATCCCACGTGCTCCCCTGGGCAGTGCCAGACAAGTTAAGAAACTATGATTGGTTCCTGAGATGTGATGTGGGAGAACTAGTGGATGGAGGAAAATGTTTATAAGGTGAGACCCAGCACGAAGTGGGACATTCAGATTCAGATTCACCCTCGCTCTCTGGAGATTTGGATTCCTGCATTGGTGACTCGGTCAGATTCATTCCTGTGCTGGTGGCTCTTGCTGAAAGGACATTTGGATTCCCATTCAGATTCTGGTGGAACAGAGATTCAGATTCTCATTTTTATTCTGGAGGGACTCGGATTTGGACTCTGGAGCTGACTGAAGACTCTTGCTGAGGAGACTTACTCTGAACACTTACTGATGGGACTCTCCAGCTCTTCTGGTTAGAGATTGGACCTCTGTCAGAGGGGTGAGCTGGATCTCATCAGAACAGCACTTATTGTGGTAGTCTAGGCAACCCTCTACCTCCTTCCTTCATTTTCCTCTTTTAACTATCTCTAATTTGCTATAATAAAGCTACTAAAGCTACTAACAGACTCATAATTTAATTGTAATTGTAATTATTAAAGTTTGGCAACCACCCTTTTTAACTATTACAATTTGGCAACCTTTTTTTAACTCTTACACCTCTGTGTATCTACTTAGCAGACGGCCTCCTCTTTGTTTATTAAGAAAAATAGAGATCATCTGTCATAATAAAAAGTTCCTGCTTCTCTCCTATTCCACATCTCAGAAGCATTCTAGACTTTATACTTACTCTCCTTTAATCTTGTCTTTAAGGAATAGTGTTTTCCTTGCCAAAGCAAACCCTTTACTTAAGTCCTTGATCTGTATTCTCTCTAGTTTCTTCCAGGTGGTTTTCCTTTAAAATTTTCCCTTTTTCTCATCTTCATTCTCTTTATCTACTTACTCCTTCCCTATTGAATGTAAAAATGTTTAACACTTCTTTTTAAAATATATATATTTTATTCATTTTAAACTTTTTTTAAAATTCCAAATTCTCTCTTTCCTTCCTATGGAGTAATTAGTTTCCACTTGCCCAATTCAATTTATTTCCTTCAATGAACTTTTGTACCTCTTTTTTCCATTTGGCCAATTCTGAATTTTAAGGAGTTTTTTTCTTCCAATGAATTTTTGTACCTTTTTTTTTTAAACCCTTACCTTCCATCTTGGAATCAATACTGTGTATTGGCTCCAAGGAAGAAGAGTGGTAAGGGCTAGGCAATGGGGGTCAAGTGACTTCCCCAGAGTCACACAGCTGGGAAGTATCTGAGGCCAGATTTGAACCTAGGACCTCCTGTCTCTAGGCCTGGTTCTCAATCCACTGAACCACTCAGATGCCCTTTGTACCTCCTTTTTGACTTAGCCTGTTCTGCTTTTTAGGAAGTACTTTTCTTCAGTGGATTTTTATGACTCTTTTTTCCATTTGGCCAATTTTGTTTTTTAGAACATCATTTTCTTCAATATTTTTAATGCTTCTTTAACCAAGCTTTTAAATCTCTTTTCATAATTTTCTTGCATCACTCCTATTTCTTCCTCTAGTTTTTCCTTTACTTCTCTTATTTCTTTCTTTAACTTTTCTAGGAATTCTTGTTGGGCTTAGTTTCAATTAGCATTTTTCTTTGAGGCTTTGTAGCTGTTTTCACATTGTGAAATTTGAACTTTATGTTTAAGTTGGGCTCTGCTCATCTGGGGATGGGGAGGTACTGTCCTAGGCATTAGGCATTTTTCTGCTGTATTCTCTGACTTAAATCTGGGGGTCTGCAAGTTTTTGGTGCTTCCCGAGGTGGTATGGTCTGGGAAGAGGTATGGTCACAGTTTTCCTGGACTATGCTCTGGACTTTATTCATGAGGGTCCCTTGTTCTCCTGTAGCTGCAAAGTGCTAGTACTCCACTTGGTTTGTGACCAGGGCCCCTGTTCTTTTGCTTCTGCTAGTGCTATACCTCTTTTCTGCTTTGGAACTATGACCAGAGCCTGTGCTCCCTTGTGTGCAACCAAAAGTATACTTCTCTACCCTGGAATTACAACCTAGAACTGCATATGAGCAATCAAGTTGCCAGTCAGCTGTACCCAAAACCTCCAAAGGGTCCCTTGTAATCTCTTTTTGACTAGTTCACTGACCTGCCTATTACCTCTAGCCTGAGAGCTCCTGAAGCTATTGCTGGTACCACCACTGCTGCATGCATATGTTCTGGACAGGCTTGTACCCTGGTATCACAGATCTCTCCTGCTGAATTTCTAAGCTTTCTTAATTCTGTTTAACTTTGGCCTTTTGTAGGCTATACCACTCCAAAATTTGATTTGAGACATTATTTTAAAGTTATTTGTAGGACAATGTTGAAAGAATTCATTTGGGTTGCTACTTCTAATCCTCCATCTTGACTTAGCCAGCTCTTCATTCTAAAAAAAAATGATACTGCCATTCCCTCAAGCTATCATCTTGTATCTCCTATTTCTTTCCCCATCAAACTTTTGGAAGGGTTTTCTACTTTTTTTTACATTACTTCCCCCACACATACACACATACTTCTTTCTTGCTCCTCAATTCCTTGGAATCTAACTTCTGAACTCACAATTTCATTGGAACTACTTTTTCACCAAAGAAAAGATAGAGAGCATTATGGAATGTAAGATGGGTGATTTTAATTGCATCAAATTAAAAAGGTTTTACACAAACAAAACCAATGTAGCCAAGATTAGAATGGAAATAAGAAACTAGAAAAAAATTGCAGCAAGTTTCTCTGATAAAGGACTTATTTTTCCACTATACAGAGAGCTGTGTCAAATTTACAAGAACATAAGTCATTCGCCAATAGTTAAATGATTCAAAATTATAAACGAGCAATTTTTAAATGAAGAAATCAAAGCTATCTAGAGGCATATGAAAAAATGCCCTGAATTACTATTGGTTAGAGATATGCAAATTAAAATAATTCTGAGATATTCCCTTACACCCATCAGGAGTGCATTGAGGGCTGAGCCAAGATGGTGGCTTAGTAGCAGTGAAAGCTGAAACTGCTCTGAGAATCCTTCCAAACCAATCTTTAAAAAGTACCTCAAAATGAGAGGAGTCAAAAACCAACAGAAAAATGAGTAAGGACTCTCTCCTGCTGAACACAACTTGAAAGGTAGGCAGCCACAGGATAAGAGGAAACTGGAAGCAAAACTATACACAGAGGAAGGCTGGCTGACCAACCAGGTGCAGCACCTATTGCACCGGGTTCCAGACCTGGGCATAGGCCAACTTTGGGATACAAGGACCCTAACTACACCAACAACAGAACATTCCACAACCCATACCCACCCCTTGGAGTTCCAGACTGTGGCACCATTTTGCAGTGAGGCTCAGAAGTCTGTAGCACTTGGCCCTTTCAAGTTTCCTGGGTATGGTGAATATTTAGCCCCAGGGAAAAAGAGATCAGTGTTGAGTTCTGCAAGCCAAAAGCAGAGGAGACAGAATCAGCAGCTTTCAGAATTCCCATTCAGCTGGCAAAAAAAGGCTGGGAAAATGAGCAAACAGCAAAAGACCTTACCATAGAAAATTAATATGGTGACAAAGATCAAGGTACTGTGTCATTTAAAATCACTTGGGATACTTGGAACTACATTTCCCGTGATCCCTAATGGGTTTCCTGTTTTGGATGACATATTCAAGGTGAGGGACTGTTTGAAATTAGGGGGAAGTGACTTGGAACTTCCTCTTGAGTTACCTGAGCTGGAGGAGAGAGGAAGGTAAATGGCTGAGGTGAGGTTGGAATAGGTTTTTCTTACAGGTGCGCGGTCAGTTTATCTCTATCAGCATGGCTTTTATTAAAATACTATTCTCCCTTTTGATCTTGGCCCTCATCATTTTTAATCATAACAGTACAGAGTCAATAGGGGAAAATGAGATCCAAGCAACCACATGAAAACTTCAAAGAAAAGTGGAAATTGGTCTCAGGCTCCAGAAGGACTAAAAAAGGAATTAAAAAATCAAATGACAAGTGGAACAAAAATGGGAAAAAGAAATGAAAGTAATGTAAAAAGAAAATAACATTTTAAAAAGCAAAATTGGTCAACTGGAAAAAGGCACAAAAATCCAATGGGAAAAAAAGAATTCCATGAAAAGTAGAATGGACTAAAAGGAAAAGGAGGATCAAAAGGTCATGGAAGAAATTCATTCTTTAAAAATTAGAATTGGGCAAAAGAAGGTAATGACTTCATGAGACATCAAGAAACAATAAAACAAAATCAAAAGAATGAACAAATAGAAGAAAGCATGGCATATCTCATTGAAAAAATAACTGACCTGGAAAATAGAGCCAGGAGAGACAATTTAAAAATTATTAAACTACCTGAAAGTCATGATAAAAAAAGCCTAGACATCATATTATAAGAAATTATCAAAGAAAACTACCCTTATATTTTTGAACAAGAGGGTAAAATAGAAATAGAAAGGATCCACAGATCACCTCATGCAATAAATCCCCAAATAATAAATCCCAAGAATGTTATAGCCAAGTTCAAGAGCTCCCAGGGCCAGGAGAAAATATTGCAAGCAGCCAGAAAGAAACAATTTAAATATCATGGAGCCCCAGCCAGGATTACACATGCCCTGGCAATTTCCCTATTGAAAGACAAGAAGGCTTGGAATATGACATTCCAGAAGGCAAGGGAACTGGGTTTACCAAGAGTCACCTATCCATCAAAATTGACTATATTCTTTCAGGGGAAATATTGGTATTTAATAAAATAGAAGATTTTCAAGTATTTCTGAAGAAAAGACCAGATTTAAACAGAAATTTTGATGTCCAAATGTAAAATACAAAAAGGTAAATAAGAAAAAGAAAAAATTTAAGGGCCTCAATAAAGTCGAATTGTTTATATTCCTGTATGGAAAGATGATATTTGTAACTATTAAAAACTATTATCATTATCATTGTAATTAGAAGAAGTATATTTAGACAGAGGGTATGGTAGTAATTTTATGATATATGTTTATGATAATATGCAAGAAAATTTAGGGATGAAAAAGAGGATTGCAGAAAGAGAAGTAAAATGGGATAAAATATTACATAAAGAGGCATGGGTGGTGGGGAAACTATTACAGTGGAAGGGGAGATGAGGGTGGTGATGAGTAATACTTAAACCTTACTCTCATTGGAATTGACTCAGAGAGGGAAGAACAGCGAGATTCATTGAGGTATTGAGTCCTATCTTACCCCATAGAGAAGTAGTAGGAGAATAAGAAAGGGGGTAGAGGGGAAGGGAGTAATATAAGGAAAGGAAAAGTTGGGAATGTGATTAAAAGCAAAACTGGTGTGATGAGAAAGAGTGAAAGGAGAAAGTGCATGATTAAAAGAGGAAATCAAGATGGAGGGGAATACACAGATGGTTATCATAACTGTGAATGTAAATGGGATGAACTCACCCATAAAATGGAAATGGATGATAGCAGAGTGAATTAAAAACATCAGGGGGCAGCTGGGTAGCTCAGTGGAGTGAGAGTCAGGCCTAGAGACAGGAGGTCCTAGGTTCAAACTTGGCCTCAGCCACTTCCCAGCTGTGTGACCCTGGGCAAGCCACTTGACCCCCATTGCCCACCCTTACCACTCTTCCACCTATGAGACAATACACTAAAATTAAGGGTTTATAAAAAAAAAAACATCACACCCATCAGATTGGCTAATATGACAAAAGAAAATGATGAATGTTGGAAGGGAAGTGTAAAAATAGGGACACTAAAGCTCCATTGTTGGCATTGTAGAACACTGACCCTACAAATCTGTAGAGTAATTGCCCAAAATGTTAGAAAGTTGCGCATACAATTTTACCACTTATTAATGCCACTACTGCATTTATATTTTCAAGAGATCAAAAAAGAAAGGAGATATATATATGTATATATATATATCTCCTTTCCTTTTTGTTTGTGTATATATATATATATATATATACACACAAAAATATTTCCGGCAGCTCTTTTTGTGGTGGCAAAGAATTGTGATGGAATGCTCATCAATTGGGGAATGGTTGAATAAGTTATGGTTTATAATTGTGATAGAATTCTACAGTGTAGTAAAGAAATAATGAGCAAGAAAATCTAACATGCAATACTGTATGATAATCAACTGTGAATGACTTAGTTATTCTTGTTATACAATGATCCAGAACAATTCCAAGGGACTTATGTTGAAAAATGCTATCTACTTCTAGAACTAAAACTTATGGTATATAAACACAAATCAAAGCATTTTTTTTTTTTGCTTTTTATTACTCTTATTTTTTTGGTCTGTGTTTTCTTTTACAATATAGCTAATATAGAACAGTTTTGCATGGCTACACATGTACAATCTATATCAACTTTTTTTACCATCTCAGTTAGAGGAGAGAGAATGGAGAGAGAGTTTTTGGAACTCAAACTTTTTAAAAATGAATATAAAATTTAAAATAATTATTTGTAATTGGAAAAAATAGAATAAAAATTAAATGAGAAAAAGAAACTATTCTCTCCAAGATAATTTTCCCTTATTGCTAAAATCACATTTCTTAAGTCCTCATCCTTAACAAAGAGGTTAATAATCTCTCTATTTTTTTTTTAATTTAAAATTTTTTTATTTTTTAGAAAAATTTTCCATGGTTCCATGATTCATGTTTTTACTTTCCCCTTCACCCCCCCCCCATAGCTGACATGCATTTCCACTGGTTTTAACATGTGTCATCAATCAAGACATATTTCCATATTATTGATAGTTGCATTGGTGTGGTCATTTTGAGTCTACATCTTCAATCATGTCCAAATCAACCCATGTGTTCAAGCAGTTGTTTTTCTTCTGTGTTTCCACTCCTATAGTTCTTCCTCTGAATGTGGAGAGTGTCCTTTTCCATAAATCCCTCAGAATTGTCCTGGGTCATTGCATTGCTACTAGTACAGAAGTCCATTACATCCAATTTTACCACAGTGTATCAGTCTCTGTGTACAATGTTCTTCTGGCTCTGCTCCTTTCACTCTGCATTAATTCCTGGAGGTCATTCCAGTTCACATGGAATTCTTCCAGTTTATTATTCCTTTGAGCCTAATAGTATTCCATCACCAGCATATACCACAATTTGTTCAGCCATTCCCCAATTGGAGGGCATCCCCTCGTTTTCTAGTTTTTGCCACCACAAAAAGCGCGGCTATAAATATTTTTGTACAAGTCTTTTTATCTATGATCTCTTTGGGTTACAAACCCAGCAATGGCATGGTTGGATCGAAGGGCAGGCAGACTCTATCTTTTTGATGTTGCATTCAACCCCCTATTTAAGCATACTTTCTCTTCCTTTAGCTTCTTTCTTGGTTTTCTTTTTTTTTTTTTTTCCTTCTTTTTTTTGTTTCTTTTTCTGGAGCATCATCCTTCAAGCCTTTAAACTGAATTTTTCCGCTTCTCTCTTGGTAATCCCATTAGGCCCCAATACATATATTTATCTCAAAGATTATGCCATACAAGCCTACCCTGGACCAGAAGAGCTTCAATTAACCCTTTAAAGAAGACATAGTTCCCCTAATTAAAACATAAGCTCCTTGAGAATAGGAACTTTTTTTTTTTCATTTTTGTGTGTCCAGAGCTTAGCACTTTACTTGGCACATAGTCGGTGCTTAATAAATCTTTTCCATTCTAATAAGTTGTAAGTATTCTTTCCCTCCTCATATCACCCAGTATTTCTTTATCTTTGTGCTTGTTGTATTCCCTCAATAGAATTTAAGTTTGTTGTTTTGTCTTTGTAATCACAGTGCTCATCATAGTTCTTTCTGTATGCCACTTCCCTTGAAGTTTTTCCCAGGTCTCAAATATTCTGTCCTCATCCTTCCTCACCCTCCCTTGTGACTTGTAGATAGGAATGACATCTGCTGATCCAGAACACCTTCAGCTGATTTTTATATATCTATTTAGATACACAATCCCAGACTCTCTTTCAGCTTTTTAAGTAATGACCAATTGCATGGTGGGCTTCTGGAGACAATCACTTGTTTTCTAAATTCCCTTCTCTCTTCTTTACCCTTTTCTACTTAAAAAATCAAAATAATTAATTCCCCTGCCCCCTCCTAAGACAGACAAAATACAAAAACATTAAAAAAAAACCCAAAGGGTTTCTATCACTTTAAAAATGCAAATTATTGTGCTTGCTTAGGTAGTACATATACTATAAATGCAAATTATTGAAATAGGAACATTGGCCAACTCAACATTTGTTTTTAAAAAATCACTTTGTTTATATTTACTTGAGGACTATTGTCAGTAATAATAATAATAATAACTAGCATTTATATAGTGCTTTAAGTTTAGATAGTACCTTTCAAAATATTATTTAATTTTCCCAGCTACATTGTAAAGTAGATACTATTATTGACCCCATTTTATAGATGAGGAAGCAGGCAGTAATTAAATGACTTGCCCAGATAGGAAATGTCATACAGCTAGGAAGGATCCAAAGCCAGGTTTGAAATTAGGTCTTTCTTATTCCGGGGCCAGGTTTCCATCTATTGTACAACTTAAGCTGCCCCTAAAAAAGGGCTCATATGTTTTAAGGAATTATATAAAAATGAATGATTCATTATTATTTACTCAGGTGAACTTGTGGGTGAAATGAGTGCTTCAAACCTAGGCTCTAAGGCCCCTTTTCAGCTATCTAGTGATTCTGTTTCAAGACCTTAGTACATCTCTGACCTTTTTAGGGTCTTCTGCCTTCTGTGAAATGAAGCTATCAGACACTGAAAGAAAGGAGGTTACTTGTTCTAGGTAAGAGAGACCTGGGGTAGAGATTTTGAGTGAGATAATTGTCTTCAAGTATTTGAACGACTTTCACTAAACATACCGAGTCCTGGAGTTCAGAACAAAGTAATGGAGTGAGAAAAATTCTATGATGGCAGAATTCTATTCCACAAAAGGAAAAAAACTTCATAATATTTAGAGTTGTTCAGAAGTAGAATGGGCAGCGTTGAGCAGTAATGGATTCTACCTCACTCTAGGTTTTGAATGTCCTTTTGCAGGGATATTATATGGAGGATTCTTGAACAAATACAGGTTAGAGACTGGCTTCTGTGGTCTCTTTCAGCTCTGAGATTCTGTGACTCTTTCCTTAATACAAGGACCTTAGCTATAATATTTAGTGATTATCTTAAGCTTCCTATATTTCCTCACCCCATCCCCAACTTAGAAACCTCTTGTTTTATATACTGACATTATGCATGCTATCATTTGTACTTTGCACACAATCCCAACAGTATCTTGGCATTATTACAAGGTACAGTTATTAGTCTGGATGGGTAGCAGAACAAAAATATTTCAGTGGAATATGTTGCAAAAATAAACCATTTTTCTTTGTGTAGTATCTTTTATGTAAAATTCTTTGAATAAACAGCTTTATTAAATTGCACAATGTCCTTGCAAAAGCAGCAAACTTCATTCTTATTTTAAACATGAAGGAATTCAAAGTATGTTTGAAAGAGAGGAATAGAAAAAAAAAGGAATGAATATATCCAAAACAAACATTCAGCACAGGCAATAAACAAAATCTATAAGACCCCATAGTAAGTAAGATATATGCCCCATGCCACCCCCACTCCAAGGATAAGGTCAGAACAAGCAAATATTAATCATACTTGCTTTATTTCTCAATCAACAAACATTTATTAAGTACTTACTATATGCTGGGTAGAAGAGAGTATGATGGTTCCTGTCAAAGAGCTTCTGTGTTCTTCCAGGAGGATACAACATGCATTGATCAATGTACTGATTGAGATACATGTTTATTTATATAAGCACAAGCTTAGGATATCTATAGTCACGGAGTAATTGGAAGTACTAATAACAAGGGGAATCAGCAAAGACCTTTAAGTGGCATTTAAATGGTGTCAGGAATTCTAAGAAACAAAGTGAGAAAGAAGAGACTTCCAGGTAGAGAGAGGGACAAATGGAATGGAGTAGGGGGACTGGGAATGTTGTATGGCTAACAGCAGGCTAGGTTGGCTGGTGCATACAGGAAATGTGGGAATATGATATGTAAATCAGCTTGGGAAAGACAGGCTAGAGCCAATTTGTAGAGGGCTTTAAGTACCCTCCCGAGAAATAGCTTATCCTACATTGTGATTTGGAGGCAGTTTACTGTTGAGAGCATGATAATTTTCTAGGTCATCAGAATGTAATTAATAAAACATAAACTGTAATCTTGGAATATGTTGAAATGAGAAAAGGTGGTGCTATAATGACAAATATTAACAGCAACTTATACTTTATGCTAGAGGCAAAGGATAGACTCTAAACTTTAGAACTTTAAACTTTTTTTTGATTCCCAAAGTGGGCGCCACTGCCCCCTGGTAGGTGCTGCAGCTATCCAGGGGAGCAGTGATGGCCATAGGTGCATTTATCTTTCCTATTAATTGCTATTAAAATTTTAAAAAATAATTTCCAGGGGGCTAAGTAATATTTTTTCTGGAAAGGGGGCAGCAGGCCAAAAAAGTTTGGGAACCACTGCTCTAAAGCTTCTTGAGCAAAGGAGAGACACAGTCAAACTTGTGCTTTAGGAATATTAATTTGGCAACTGTATGGAGGATAGGTTGGACAGGGAGAGGTTGGATGCAGGGAGAACAATGAGGAGGCTATAGTAAAATCTGGTAAAAGGTAAGAGCCTGAACTATTGTGGGAACTTTTTGTGTCAGGAAGAGAACTTCAGATAAAGATATTGAAGAGGTAGAATCAATAAGATGTTGCCACTAATTGGATATGGAGAATGGTTTTTGGTTTAAAACCTGGGGAAGTAGGAAAATAGTGATGTCTTCCACAGAAATTGAGAAATTAGGAGGGGACAGAGGTAGGGAGAAATGTGAGTTTTGTTTTGGTCATGTTGTTTGAAATGTTTATGGGACATTCCATTGGTAAATCAGGCAGTTAGAGATGAAATAGACCTCAGGAAATCAAGAAGATTTAAAAGATATCTGCATAGAGATGATAGTTGAACACAACAGTACTGATAGACTAAAGGAGAAAGAGTAGAAAAAAAGAGGGTAGACAGTGGTTTTGTTTGCAAACACTAGTCTGTTTATTCGTAGTTTACTTCTAATTTTGGAGAGAACAAAATTGTTTTTAAGAGACAGCATGGTATAGTGGACAAAGGTCCAACCTTTAGAATCAGTACAACTTATATTCCAGCCTCTCATCTGACACAAACTGGCTTTGTTAGCTTAGGCAAATAATTTCACCTCTCAGTCCTTCAGGCTTCCCTTTAAAATTTTTAGGTTGTTGTTCAGTCAGTTCAGTTGTTTCTGACTCTTTTGATCCCATTCGAGATTTTCTTATTAGAAAATTATTAGAAATTTATTAGAATTTATTATTAGAAAACCCCCTTATTAGAGGGGTTTGACATTTTCTTCTCCAATTCATTTTACAGATGAGGAAACTGAGGCAAGAAGAAGCAAGTGACTTGCTAGGGTCAGTTGGTTGGTTCTTTTTCTTTGTACTTCAAGAGGACCAAAGTGACATCATTTGGTGATATTCTTTGACTTGTGCATAAATTGTATTTCAGTGAGATGGAGTTGCACAAAGTTGTGGGTCTCATTGTACCTTCCAGTCATTGAAGCCCAGTTACCAGACAAAAATTGAGATATCTGGTGATGGCCTAGGATGAAGTGGATGACCTTGGCTTCTTTGATGTCTAACCAAGCTCTAAGCATTCCATAGTGCTTGTTTCTGCTGCCTTCATGGCACGAATTTGTAAAATTTTTTTCTAATCTACCCCTTCTGCCTGGGGAAGTAGACATCCTTCTATCTCACTTATGGAGTTTGAGGCCTCTGGGTTTCCCACAACCTGGTTTAGATCACCTACTGACATAGTTTACTAGTGTGTGACCACTGGGTATGCTACAGATTCTTGGAACCATAGGGGAAAGCTAGGTGGCAGGTGGACACCAAAGGAAGAAAGTAATCCTAAAAAGGGCTTGGCAAGCCCTCACACCAGAGGTACTAGTCTTTCTTGAACATCCTGTATGCCCTGTGTGCTCAATGACATGCAACTAGTAAGTGTCTGAGACTTGATTTGAACTCGGGTCTTTCTGACTCTAGTCTGGCACTCAATCCATAGTGCCAACTAATTGCCCCCCAAATGTAGAAATACCATTAATTTGCATTAGTAGAAAGTCTTACCTTTTGGGGAGAGAAGAGTTTCCTAACTACAGTCTATGAAATCACCAAAAAAAATCCCAACAAATATCAAGTAGCCAAAAAAACACAATTTGACTTGAATAAACAAATATATTGTTTGAAGGGTGCAGATCATATATAAAGTTAATTTTGTAATATATGGGAGGGTTAGAATTTTAACATTTATTAGTTGCATGATCTTGACAATAATGCCCTTTTAATTTTATTTTAAAATGTTTATTACCAATTACGTTATAATAAATTTCCACACAAGTTTTCCTAAGTTATGTGATTAAACTTATCTCCCTCCTTCCCTTCCTTTTCCTTTCCTGGTGCTGGCAGGAAATTTGATCTGGGTTATACACATATCTATATTGTTCATTTTTTATAAATAAGTAATCTTATAAAACCAAAGCCCCAAAACATAAACCCAAATAAACAATTGAGAAATCATATGCTTTTATCTGAATATTTTATCTTCTATCTGAAAAAGGATCAGCCTTTGTTAAAACTTATAAGAGTCTGCATTGCCTGACTGGGATTATTTACTTATAAGGAATTCTTCTCAAAAGGACCTTATTCGGAAGTACTTTACTTTTGGTACAGTGATGACTCTTTATAGATTGTCAGAATCCAACCAATGTAACATAAACCATAATGTTGCAAATTATAACATGTTATTTGTGTATGTTGAAATGAGGAATAGTAGTGCTATAGTGATAAATATCAGAGGGTGATGAATGGATGGTCTCCGTAAGTTCTATAATTTATTTCTCTAGAATTAGAGACTGTTAAGATCCTTGATGACAGGAACTGGTTGTTTAAAAAAGCTTCTCTTGATGCTTTTTGTTATTACAAGTTATTTCAAGATAATTGTCTTCCTTTGAAACTGAGGAAAATGGTTCAACTAGTCTGCTTACTAGTTGAAGGAGTAAACATAATCCTCCATTTCTCCAAAGAAAGTAGGCCATGATTGGTCATTCTAACTATATGTAATGTTCAGATTTTCTTTGTTGTTATCTTTGTTTACATCACTGTTGTCATTGTGCATATCAATTTTCTGGTTGTGACTACTTACTTGTCTGCATTCTACCACATTCATAAGTCACAATTTGTTCAGTCCTTCTACAGATGATAGACAATTACTTTGTTTCCATTTTTTATCATAAAAAGTGCTGTAAATATTTTAATATAGATTAGAGTCTTTATTTTTGTCTTCAATCTCTTGTTGTATATACCTAGTACTAGGATTTCTGGGTAAAATTATATGAACAATTTAGTCATTTTTCTTGTATGGAATTGTTTTTTTAATTTTTTAAATTTAATTTTAAAAATTTAATAACAATTTTCCACATGGGTTTTCTGAAGCTATATAATCCAAATTGTCTCCTTCCCTTCTTCCCTCCTACCTCCCAGAGTTGGCAAGCAATTCAGTCTGAGTTATACATGTATTATCACACAAAACATGTTTCCATATTTTTCATTTCTGTAAGTGAATAATCTTATAAAACCAAAACCCTAAAACATATACCCAAATAAACAAGTGATAAATCATATGCTTTCATCTGTATTCTTACTCTAACAATTCTTCTGGAGGTGGATTGCATTCTTTTTCATGGGTCCCTCAGGAATTGTTCTGGATCATTGTATTGCTGTTAGTAGAAATCACATTTGATTGTTCCACAGTATTGCTGTTACTGTGTATAATGTTTTCCTGGTTATTCTCATTTCACTCTGCATCAGTTCATGTAGATCTTTCCAGCTCTTTCTGAAATTATCCTGTTCATCATTCCTTATAGCACAATGGTATTCCATCACCATCATTTACCACAATTTGTTCAGCCATTTCCCAACTGAGGGGCATCCCTTTAGTTTCCAATTCTTTGCCACTACAAAGAACAGCTATAAATATTTTTGTACAAACAGGTCCTTTCCCATTTAAAAAAATCTCTTTGGAATACAGACCTAATAGTGGTCTGGATCTATGGAATGCATTCTTTTATAGCCCTTTGGGCATAATGGAATTGGATCTTTATCTATTATGTTCATTTCATTTCAGCTTTCTTCCATCTTAGTTTAGAGAGGATTTGCTAGATGAATCCAAAAATTCTGAAAACAGTAGACTTTTTTTTTTTTTTTTTTTACATTTTCATTTGTAGGAGGGAAGAATTAAGGCCTAATATGAGATGCTTAGGGATAGGAAAACTAACACGAATTAAGAGGGTCCCAATCAGTGGAGGAAGGGTACAACCCAGTTCTTAGTCACTATGTTTTAGTTATAGTGACAATAGGAGGAAGAACAAGATTCAGATTTTGAGACTGCCCTCAAAATTAGCACCCCTGGGTTATCCCAAGTTCTTGTCCCTCCTACGCAATGGACAAGTCACTTAAGTCCTTCATCACTTCCATATCAAGATAGCTAGATGATGCATTTGAAATCCATGACTTTTAAGAAGGAAAGATATTTTCGTTGTTTTTTTTTTCTCCTCAGGAAAATCATTTTTCTTTGTCATGTCATACACAGGTAGGTACTAGGAAATAATTGGTAATCATGGGTCATGAAGATTTCTAGGAAGAAATAGATGTTTCCAAAATGTTTATAAATGTATTTTTTTTAGAATAGGGTCAGCATGACCATAATGTAAGCCAAGTTAAAAAAAAAACCTATAGGATATTTCAAACTATCACTCAGAGCTCTATAGAAATATCCTTTTAAAAGTATAATATACTTTACTCAGTTTTTCTGCCCTTGAAGCTATCCTCTGATTGATATTTTGATGTCCTTGATAGGCAGGCCTACCAGCAAATATACAGATGTGCAAATGATCAACCCTGTTTTGAGGGCAGTTATCTCCCATGATAAATTAATAAAATACTATTTTATTTTATTTTGATTTCTTTTAATAATAATAATAGCATTTATATAGTGCTTACTATGTGCCAGGCACTATGCTAAGTGCATTGTAAATCTTTTTTTAAAAATTTGTTTCTTACAACTCTGTGAAGTAGAGTTGTTATCCTCATTTTATAGTTAAGGAAAGTGAGGCAAACAAGGTTAAATAACTTTCCCAAGGCCACATAACTAGTAAGCATCTGAGGCCAGATTGAAATTCAGGTCTACTTCTCTAGCTACTTCACCTAGCTATTGGTTTATAAATCAGTTTCTTGTAAATTTGGTTAATGTGAATTTCTGAATTTACATAACTGAAGTTCATACCCTTTGGTAATTTTATAGAGGTGTATTAACTCTGAGGCTTACCTTGAAAGATGCAATTGTTTTTACCAGTTTTATGGAAATAAAGATTACAAAATCTAAGAAGCAAAAAGTGACTGTTATAAGCAAATGGTTATGTAAAATTAGGATATGATGATAATGATAAAATCATAAGATTTCATTGAGCTACTCTGACAAAGTAAATTGATGATTTTTTACCAAAATTCTAAACCTGAGACTATGGATAACAATAATGCAACAAAACCTAATCTATGTACCTGGGCATCTATCCTATTTGGTAAAACTCAAAATATAGTAGATTTTTAAAAATAATTAAGCTTTTTTTTTTAAGAAAGGGTATGCAAATCTGTGCTATAAAAAGAATAAACAGTTTACTTCAGATGGGAGCTCCAAAACAAATGAGGTATCAAGGAGAATAAAAGTAAAGCAATTGTATTTTCTAGACCATTCTCCTTTATTTGGAGACTATACCACTCTTATTTGGAGTGATAAAATATAAGAGAATGAAGGGGAAATTATGCAAGTAACTGTGGTCTAAATTTGACAACTCGACTGACTTCATGTACACTAGTTGGATATCTTATAGAAATGGGGTTTTGGCACCAATTCAGAAAGCAGTATTTTTAGATATATGCTATATCCCCAGGAAGTTTCTATGCCAACAACTGATTATAATAATATTGTTGCTCAGTTTGGTCCACACTTTTATAATGAGTTAATTCTAGCTTTATCTTAGTTATTAAAGAAATAATAGCTTTAATATTATAGCAACACTTATTGCTCTTTTTTATAATGATAAGAGAGGAGAAAGAAAGGGAATTTATTACCTCAAGACAGCATAGCTAAATCTAACGATAGAAAAAGGAAACATTATTAGAATGTTGCAAAAAGCTTATTATAGGTCTGGCCTGATGGTTAAGCAATCCTATGACATGCTGTAAAGCTAGCAAGAGATTTTCAGAAGTATATTGATAAATTTCTGATCCATTGTGAGGGAAAAACTTCACAGTTGCTTCTCCTTTGTAATTTAATTAACTTGTAGTTTAAAATTTAAGCAGTCTTTTCTAGTCTGCAGTCTCTTTCATTTGGTTGATAGGAACCCTGAGATAATGTTGATTTTTTGCAAAGAAATTTAAAGATGTATATATGTATGTACATTTATGTATTTGTATATGTCTGAAGTCAGTAAAATCAGATTCATAAAATAAAGTTTAAAATCAGATTCATAAAATGAAGTTTCTCTAGAAGCAAGCTAAGTCTACAGGGAAAAATCCATCAAAGACAAAGGAGTTGTTTTTATGTGATGTAAATATACTTGCAACTTCTTAAGCTGGTAGATTTAGAATTATGTGGGGTCAAAAAAACAAACAAACCCCAGTGCCTATTTTCTGACTGCCATTTTCTCTGGAAGCAGCTTTGCCTTTCTGGTATGTATATAAGGATAAATAGAATACCACTAAACCCAGACTGTAGTATGCCAGATCTCATATCTAAGGTTTATTTTATCATCACATTTTGAAATTATTCTTTATAAAGAATTTTAAAAAATATGTTGAAAAACAGATCCTAATCAATTCACTCTGGTGGATTCCATTAGAGACAGAGTGTTTTCCTGACTCCTAGAAGCAAGAAGCTCAATTTGGACTGTTTGTGGCCTTGTGCAATTTATGTTATGTAATTTTTCTTGGCTGTTTTCCATCCTGGAGTGTTTGATTTCTGTGCTGGAAAGTATTGCAATAGAACTAGTTCAAATATAATTGGCCAGAAGTGAACTTAAAAGAATATTTGTTCGTCTGAACCTCTTATTGAAACAAAATCACAGAACCCAGCCATTGAAAATGATCTTGGAAAACATTTGGTCCAACTCATACCTGTATATGAATAACCTCTACAACTCCCATGAATTGGGGAAGGAGGGAGTGGTCAATAGTAACAAATTGTGAGGACTGAGAAAAGGATACTGTATTGACACCATTCACAGACATTTTATACTACTTCATTCACATGGAATTCATGAAAAATACTGCCTGAGAGCCCATGAGTCAGCATTTCAAAGAATCAGTCTAGAAGCATTTCTTAAAAGCCATTTGTGTTCTTCTAGGGTTATATCTAGCTTTCAAGGATTCAAAGACAAAAAATAGTTCCTGATCTCAAGGAATTTACGTTTTGTAAGGGGAGAGAGCATGTTCTTCACACTAAACTATATGCTAATAGATGCATACACATGCACTCTCTTGTGTATTTCTCTCTCAGCTATGTTTGAAACCTATATCATCTCCAGGTATATCAATTAGCTATTCATATAGTGCCATTCTGACATTGTCTACCATGTGTGATCATGGACAAATCATTTAACCTTTCTCAGCCTCAGTTTATGTGTCTATAAAATGGAGATAATAATACCTGAAGTATTCATCTCATAGGGTGTTTGTGAAGATCAGATGAGATAATGAATATATAACACTGTGGTTTGATTTTGGTAGCAAAATTCCATTTAAAGTTAACAAACTTCTAGAAACAATATGATTTTATTTTTCTTAAGGTGGTTAGGATGTAATGGCAGCTGTTCCCATTTTAATCAGTAGAGGGATTAATTTCCATTTTTTTAACCTTCTACATTTGCCAGATATAGGAAATTATTACTAATTTCCTAAAACTAGAACCATGTTACAAGTGCCTATAAATCTTATTCAATTAATTTTTATTAATATTTCATATCTCTTGTCTTCATAGCATGACATCTGTCATTAAACATTTGCCCCCACCATCCTCTGAATTTAGCATCTTTACCACTGGTTCCATTTTGATCCTAATCATTGATCTTTTTTTAGTTTTAGTTTTTCTTTTCTGATATCTTGAACCTGTCAGCCCTTTTGCCAATTGTTTCTTCCTTTTACTTTGAATCCTAAAGGTTGAGATGAAGGTAAAACTTAATTTAAATTTGAGGAGCAGTTTTCTTCTTGATTTTTAAAAATCACCTATAGCATTTTGTAATATGTTGCTAAGGGACACAGGTTTTATGACATAAGGTGACTTATTTCTCTTTCATTTTATAGGTAGCCTAGGTGGCACATTCCATAAACATAATAGTTCCTACTATCCTTGGGTTGTCGTAAGGACCAAATGAGATAATAATCGTAAAGCTTTTAGCAAATGCCTGGTATATAGTTAGTGGCATATAAGTGTTAGTTATTATTACTATTATTATTAACCTTTCCCTATCTATCATAAAGTGTTTTCTTGGCTTCCCCAATGACTTTGCTAGTATGTATTCAATAGTAATATTACTTAACAACAATAAATAGAATTTCTATAGCACTTTAAAATGTGCAAAACACTTTACGTATTTTTTCCTCACCACAAGCTTGTGGGGTGTTTGCTTTTGTTAATTTAATTTTACAGATTAGGAAACTGCAGCTGAGAAAGACTGAGTGATTTATCTTGGGTCACATAGCTAAGAAGTGTCTGAGGTAGTCTTCTACCTCAGATCATCCTGATTTCAAGTACAGCACCTAGCCACTGTGCCATCTAGCTGGCAAAAATAATACAATACATAATACAAACTAATTTTAATTGAAACAAAACAAGTGACCATTAGATTATCTGTTGTAGTGGGTTATTTGTGACACACTACCTACCACTGGCATTAAAAATTGAGATTTGGTTTATTTGTTTGATATTTCTAATGTAAAATACCAGCTGTATCTTATATTTTTCCCTAGTTTCACCTGTTACATATTAAAATTAGAGCTTATGGAAATGCTGGGTAGTGTAGATGATCTATAATTAAGTCATATTTTTATAAGACAATAATAAAAATTGTTGTATTATAGTATAGACACTAAATGTCATAGGAAATCATAGAAGGGACAAATAATTGTTGATGTGACTGAGAGAAGTTTTATTGAAAAATCACCTTTTCCTGGACTTTGAAGGATTGAGTGGGAAAGAAGAGGCAGCAAATAGACAAGTACAGAAGTGTTCCTGAACATGCATTGAGAACAGTGAAGACACTGGCAGATGGGAATGAGGAGTTTCATATTAAAGAATATCGAGAAGTAAAATTTTATAGATGGATAGCTATAAAATATAGGTAGAATTTGTATAGCAGAAAAAGATAAAAAGTTACACTGTGGCTATAATAATTCTCAAGATTTTGGGGGGTTCTTCAAATAATTTTTAGGGATTCATGTGACACTTCTTCTCCCATCCCTCCTGTCTTCCCATTCTCAATATAGTTTCGAAAACAAAAGTAAAGGAGTTGTCCTGCTTGAAAGTTATCCAAATTTGAGTAGGTTCTGCAGTCATTGTAATTCTATCATTATATCTATCCAAATCTTAACTATCCCATCAGTCAATATAGGTTCATTGTCATCAAAGTTGCTAATGATAGGAAATCTAAGTTCAAATGATTGTATAATCATTTATGACAGTGAAATAACTAATTAGTACCACAGCATGTACCCAGGATATAGTTAGCCATGTAATTCTTTTTTCACATTTTGCAGGAATTTAAGCCTTCTGTTATCCCTTCTTGCTGTTGACTAGTTGCTTTCTTTTTTTGATCATGTTTTTCTCTCTCTGGTGGTTTTGGTTTGACTATTAGATGATGAATTATTTGTCCATGGCATTCCATGATGCAAAGAAAAAAGAAACAATGAAAAAAAATTAAAATTGCTCTATGTAGTTTCCCATCCTGATCATACAGTGGAGGACTGAATGTGAAAAATGTAGAATGTGTAAGAATCACTTTTTAGACCTGTAAACATTAACTGTTGGTTCTCTACTAGTGTGTATGTAGGAATCTAAAAAGTAGTTTGTGCTAAATTGGACTATTTATAAATATTCTTGAGTATATAAAACAATACAGAACTCTAGAGTGGTATATAAATGTCAATTGCTTACTATTATCTTGTTTTCATCTGTTTTTTAAAAATGAGATTCAGCTAGAAATGATCTCAGGACAAATTACTATCTTGCGATCATTTTTTCATATTTAATAATACATTTGTTATATTGGTTTGATCAAACCATAAGCATTTACTGTCTTTCCAATTATGTAGGTAACCTAGTGGATAGAGCACCAGATCTGGAATTAGGAAGATCTGAGTTTAAATCCTGTCTCAGATGTTTGCTAACTGTGACCCCAGGCAAATCACTTAAGCATGTTTGCCTCAGTTTCCTCATCTGTCAGATGACTTAGAGAAGGAAATGATAAACCACTCAAGTATCTTTGCCAATGTTATAATTAAAATTGTTTCAAGAAACGGATTTTGAGGTAAGAATATAAGTTTATTGATTATTTCAAGTTTATTGGTTAGGCCAACATCATAACCAATAAAGTAATATGGGTTCCCATGGCCCACTAGCAACCAGGGAATGACCCAAATTGCGTCAGGTAGTCCAGTAAATAGATTTTTAGGAGCTCATTATTCGGTTGCTCCTTTGAAAATACGAAGATATTTTTAATTGATAACTAATTAAGAGGTGTTCCATCAACCTATTCACCCCTCCTCATCCACACAGGTGGATGGGTCAAGTCCACAGGAAAAGAAACTTTGTCTCCTTTATTTGTTAACTAAATCCTGTTAAAAAGGAAAACATTCTTTGGGATTTCCCAGGACAAAGACAATGCAAAAAGTAGCAGACTAGATAGTTTCTCTGACCCACATATCTGTAATAGGAATATACAGTAATTCTCCTATATACAGGAACTAATATAGTATATGAAAAATAAATTCTCACACCAAGAAAACCATGAATGAGATCCTAAAGAGTCAGACATGACTGAAATGACTGAATAAGTACATCAATTTTTTTCTAAGTTCTATAATTACATTAGTATAGTTTTGGTAGCTGGTCTCCCAAACATTTTCTACATTCTATAGTTCTTTGGAGTGGAATTTCTTTCTCTTTGTCTTCCTTTTGGGTTTGATTGGCAGCATATAGAAAATATGATAGCTTTGCTGTGTGCACACATGTGCATGGGGGCTTAATAACCTGCAGCTTTGCTGATGTTATTGTTTCAATTGATTTTAGTTAAATCTCTAAGGTTTCTTGAATCATCATTTGCAGAATGATAGGTTCCTTTTCATCTTTGGCTATGCTTATCTAATTTTCCTAATATTAAATTAACCCTGCCTTCCTGATATGTATGTGTATCTTTCTCTTTCTCTCTCTAGATATATTATATACATATATAAAAGAAAAACTTAACATAATCATAATACATAATTTAAAAAATATATTGTATAAGTCTGGTAATATTTTTAAAATAATTTGCATAAATATTCATTAGTTAATTGCTAATAATAGCTAAATTATGTATTGTTTACTATGTGCTAGACACTGTGCCAAGCATTTTATGATTATTATCTCATTATTTATCATATAATATATCAGTTATTATTACATTATTATTTCATATATCCCACAGCAACCCCAATGCCTTCATTTTACAGATGAGGCACATTATAATCTATAAAAATTACTCTGAACAAAGGGCTAGAGAAAAAGATAATAACAATTAATTAGAAACTAAATAACTATATCTTAAGGAATGAATAAGTTAAATAACAAATCATAAGAACAATCAACAATTTCATTAAAGAGAACAAGAAGACAACATATCAGAATTTTTGGATGCAATCAAAGCAAGACTTGGGGGGAATTTTTATCTCTAAATGTTTATATCAGTAAAATAGAAGGAAAAAGGCAGATCAGTGAATCAGGTATGCAACTAAAAAAACTAGGAAAAGAACAAATTAAAAATCTCCAATTAAACATAAAGTTAGAAATCCTGAAAATCAAAGGAGAGATTAGTAAAACTGAAAGAAAATCAATGAACTAATAAGACAAGGAGTTGGTTTTATGAAAGAAAAAAAACCATTGGATAATTTGATTTTAAAAAAAGAAAACAAAATTACTAGTATCAAAACAAAAAAAGCAAAGTTCATACCAACAAAGAGGAAAATTAAAACAATTACTAGGGGTTATTTTGCCCATTATATGTCAATAAATATGATAATCTAAGTGAAATAGATGAATAGTTAAAAAAATATAACTTACCCAGATTAAAAGAAGAGGAAATTGAATATTTATACAATTCTATCTCAGAAAAAGAAATTGAACAGAAAAAAAATCCCTAAGGCCATATGGTTTCACAAGTGAATTCTAGCAAATATTTCAAGAATAATTCATTGCAGTACTTATAAACTATTTGGAAAAATAGCTGAGGAAGGAATTCTATCAGATTTCTTTTATGACACAAATGATGGTGTTGATACCTTAACTAGGAAGAGAAAAAAAAGAAAAGTATAGCTCAAAATCCCTAATGAATATTGATGCAAAAATTTTAAACATTTAAACATGAGCAGATGTTATGTGCAATCTAATAGAACTATTAAAAATATAAATGAAGTTTTAGTCAGAGCTGTTCCATGGTTTGCATTTACCAAATATAATCCTTCACTCCAGCCTGTCTTCCAACAAAATATTACCGCACTATATTTGTAGCTCAAAAATTTCACTTTAAAAAAATTAAAATAATCAATTTTTTTTGTAAACAAGAGGTGATTCATGTGTGTTTCACTTTATAACTTAGACTTAAAAAGCAAATATTAAATCCATTTAGCATTCTTCAAAATTTTTAATTTATCCTCAATTAATTTGTCATAATATATTTTTAGAAAATTTTAGAAACTATCAAAAAAGAACCAAATAATTATGAAAACAAAAATTTAGAAAAATTGTTTCACCATGAGTTTAGGAAATAATTTATGTAGAATATATATTTTATTTGCATAACAATTATATGACATTTGTTAGTATAAGTTATAACTTTTATGTTATTCCAATCACCTGCCTAGAATCATGTAAGAATGACTTATAGAATATCTTTTTGTCCTTTAATATTATTTACAATTGCTTTTCTTTTTATAATGAGTTGATTTTTCTCTGGAAACTTGTCAGTAATCTTGTTTTAAATGCATTTAGCTGTTCCATTTGTCTCTAGAAATAATGGAACCATGAAATTTGCTTTTTTAACTTTTTATAAACAAGATTTGTAGAATTGAATTTTCTTTTAAGCCTTAGTTTACTTTTGTATAGCTTAGGCATGTTTTTGTAGGATTCTCTTTTTCTTAAGAGTTGTGTTCATAGAGATAAAATGATCTTTGTTTCACATATTGTGGTCTCAGTTTGCATCTTGGTGCTTCAGATAGCAATTCTCACAGGCCATTGTAGATGTAAGAAGGCAAAATAAACTTAAACCCTAATGAAATGTAATTAGTTCCATTAGGTAAATTCACTATTTTGACAATCAGAGCAGTAAATAGATATTAAAATTTTTTTATTTAATATGATTTTTCAAAAGGTGTTGCAATATCATAAAATAGCTAAGATACCAATAAATTAACTGTTGTTTAAAATACTCAAATTTGCAATGTTTTTGTTTCTTATGAGATTGGTTACCAAAATAGCATTTTTAGGCTTCAGAACACAGTTTCCTTTACACATTAGAAAAGTAAATTGATTATTTTAAATCTTTTCAAAATAAATTTTATGCAAGCTATGTTAATTTTACTTATAAATGCTGACAATTTTGTTGATAATTTTGGAAAATATGTTGATCCAGAGTCTTTTTCAAATTACCTACTTTATCAAAGGAAGAATAATCCATATTTTAAAAAAATAAATATTTACTGAAGATTTACCAAGGGTTGAAATTTTAAATAATATAACTTCAAAATGTTAGTTTTAGTTTCATAGAATAAAAGGAATAGTCCATCACAAGCCTTTTTGAAGTAAATTTTAAGGATGAAAAACATAATTGCATAATCTTTACATCTGAGGAATTTGCAGATATATGTGTCAATAATATCTTTGCTGAATTAAATTATGCTATATTCATTAGACACCCTCTCATACATGTTACATTCCTAAAATGAGATCTATTCAAAGGAGAAGAACTATATAGGCATGCCTTAAAAATAGCACTAATTATAAATGACACTTGTTTTCATATAAACCAGATTTGGGGGGGAAAGTTTGGCTTCTATTTAGAAGAATCTGGCACAATATTTTAAAAAAAACCTTTGCTCTCTGGCATATTTTCCACCAATGTGTTGTAAATATTGTTATGTAGGTAATTTGAGGAAAGGTGTTTGGGATAAGGGAAATTGAAAGGAGGATGTTGGAGACTTGCTAAGTGGGTAATCTCGGTTTCAGGTAGGCTGGGATTAAAGGAGATTCAGGGTATAATAGGACTGAAGTCAGGAGTATAACACAGAAGGGAAACAGAGATCTTTTAGGGAGAAGAGAAATTAAACTAAACAGACAAACACAGCAGGCTTACAGACTGGGACTTAGACTCAAACACAAGCTGAGGGAAATAGACTAGACTGAAATTAACAAACAGGCTTTAGTTAATTTCACAGGAAGGGACTTGTTTTGAAGTAACATCTTCCTTCAAGATGGATGCCTCAGCTTCCCTCTAAGCCCAGAGTATGTTGTCTCTTTCCCTCTTCTTCCCTCTTAATAACTAACAGATAAATTACACTAATAGGGCTGTTGAAACAAAAGGGTTTATTTTCTTTGAAAGGATGTTTGTTAGGAAGGTGGATCAAAGGAAAGCCCTATCAGTTGTCTCAGGAACCTCAGGTGGGGGAAGGGAAGCAAAGATGGAGTCTGAGTAAGGACCTGCCTTTAAACTCAGCTTTACTAAGTACTATTGCTATCTAAAGGGAATAAATGATGACTGACTAACTATAACTAATGCTGTCAATCAGGTAACTTCACAGATTTAACTCCTCTCTAATTACTCTCCTTATTAACTCCACAGACATATAAGGTAAGGGAGGGAAGGCAGGGTGGTATTAGGAAAGGAAGATATAAAGGGTTTATCTAAAATAATAATTTCTTAAGTAAATATATCAAAGCTAGGCTAAATTTCAATATTAAAGCTAGGTAATCAAAGCAGCTCGCTCATTGACCACCTCCCTCTACAGAAGATCCAGTCAACTGCTTTTCCTCAAGATTCTAAACCTCTGACAGCTTTTGGAACTCGGCCAAATCTAGAAAAAAACTATATCCCCCAATTCTGTATACTACAATATCTGTTTAGATATTTACTAAATTGTTGCATTCATAAGTGAATACTGAAGATTGGAGCGGTTTGTTTGCTCCAAAGAAAGCTGAATGTAGTATAATAAAAAAAAATAAATATGCTTTTGGACTTTGAACTTTTAACAATGAAATAAATGCAATGTGACCCAACAGTTTTGAAATTATTAATGCTTGAATTCTTTTACTACCTTTTTTTTTTTAATTTTAAACCCTTAACTTCTGTGTATTGACTTATAGGTGGAAGAGTGGTAAGGGTAGGCAATGGGGGTCAAGTGACTTGCCCAGGGTCACACAGCTGGGAAGTGTCTGAGGCCGGATTTGAACCTAGGACCTCCCGTCTCTAGGCCTGGCTCTCAATCCACTGAGCTACCCAGCTGCCCCTTTTACTACCTTTTAATTTTGTAAAATATTAAATGCTTTGAAAACCTATTATGTTTATAGAACTTTACTGGATTTTATATTCCCTATTTACTTGATATGTTTCTTATCATCTCCCTTCTCCCCTTCTCCTCATCCCCAACAACTATTTTGAATATAATGCCTTACTACTCATCTTTGTGTTTGTCTTTGTGATGTAACATATTGCTTATTAGAAATATAAGTATTGAATTGATTTGAATTATCATTTTTCTAGTTATTGTGCATAGATACACCCTCTTAGCAAGTAATACCTGAAAGATAACTTTAGTATACATGCGTAGCTTTCTTATATCTGCACAGATTGTATTTTGCTGCAGCAAACTAATTTATATTTATAAAAAATAGGAATAGAATTTTGAAATGACTATAAACTTTCACAACTTTCATTTGTTCTGTTTCTTTAGTCTTTTGTGAGCAGATTAGCTGTGTGCATCTATGTTATATTGAATGGTCTAACTTACCAGTTCCAAGAGAAACTTTAGATTCAACAATAAAATTCCTCGTAAAACTCACACAGTTCTGTGCACACAATGGAATCTCAATACTAGATGAATTTTTGAGGAATAACGGAGTTTTGATCTTCTAAGATGTTCTATAAAGACAGGTACTTCTTTAATAAATGTTATAGGATGATAAGATGGCTTAGGCCAAAAGTTTATGCTATTGCCCTTTTGGAGAAAGCTGTATATAATAAAGCCCAGGAACTCCTGTTTTGGATATAGTACTGTTTATGGTAATCTAGATAGTTAAAAAGTAGTTTGTGATTTTCTGGCCAATAATATACATAGTATCGACTTGTTGACAAGCCTTTAAAGGATAGGAAAATAAGTCAGAAAATTAATCTGATTGTTTTTACGTAGTTGTTTTCTTCTTTGTTTATAAGTCAAAAGATTATTTATTATAAAGTTGGATCTTTTGTGTGATGGAATTTAACAGAAAGTTTGAAGTCAAACAGTGCTATTTCTTTTAAATAATTTCACCTCTCAATTGCATAAAAAGAGGAAGAATTGGATGTGTGTATAAGAGTTTTGCTATGATTTTTGATGAGCTATTGGGCCAAGAGAAAATAAACTCCATTTTTTAATTTAAAAATTACTGATATATTTTATATTTTTATATCATCTACATTTCCCAATATTTTCCCCTCTCTCCTTTGTCCTATAGAGCCATCCTATATTAAAAAGGATTTTAAAAAGAGACAGCAAAAGATAGAAACAGTTCAACAAAATACATCAGCAAAGTTTGACATTTTATGTAGTATTGTTCCACATTTATGGCCCTTGACCTCTGCAAGAAAAACAAGAAGGACTTCATATCCCATAGAATGACTATAAATAGCTTATATGGGACCTCTTTAATCACTGATTTCTTTGGGATAGATGCCTAGCACTGATATCTGTGTGTCAAATATAATGTACCTTTTGGCCTTTTCGTCATGTAATTCTAAATAGCATTCTAGAATTTTCTAACCATTTCACAGCCACTCTAACACTGACTGCTGCTTTGTCTTGATTATTACAGATTATGAAACCCATGGAGTGGTCACATTATTCAAATTTGCATGCATATTTCAACTGAGTGTGGAACCAATTACATTTTATATAATTATAACTTTGAATAGTGGAAATATATTCAACTACTCTAAAGGATCAATTATTTATAATTGGGACTTAGCTGCAGTTCCCATATTTTCTCATCTTTGTTCTTTTGCTAGGTGTGAAGTGAAAGATCAGCAGTTCTTTGATTTCTTTTTTTTTCTTATTTTTAGGAATTTTGAGCAGTCATTTAGTCATCAATAACTTTAACTATTTTCTATACGGGAATGGCTTTAAGTGTTATGTATTTGGATATCAGAACTTTAAAAAGATATTTGATACAGAGATTTTTTTGGAAGTCAACCACTTTCCTTCCTTTCTTAGTTATACTATTTCATTCTTGCAAAAGTGTTTCAATTACATGTAATAAAATTATTTTTAGTGTTTGTATCAATCCCGTGTTTGATTAAAAATTCACCCTTTAGTCATCCATAGTTTGAAAAAAATACAAAATATGATCGTTTTCTATTTTTTATAGTGTGACCTTTAATATTCAGATCACATATATAATTTAACTTATTGTGATATATGATGTAGGAGCTCTTTCTAAAGCAGAGGATCTTAACTTTTTTTGTGTTGTGGACTCCTTTGATAGTCCGGTGAAGCCTATGGACTCCTCAGAATAGTTTTAAATGCATAAAATATAATACTAAGTATTTATAAAGGAAACCATACAGTTATTTTTTAATTCATGAATTAAGGTTAAGAACTCTTACCCTAATTTCTGTCAAACTGCTTATCAGTTTTCTCAATAAATTTTGTGAGAAAAGGTTTTCCTGAGTAATTTATGTTCTTGAGTTTATTGAATACTATTCGGCTTTTGAGTTCCATTGTTTCTGATCTTTATTTACTATGTTTCTATTGTGCTACTTTTCTATTTTTTAAACTGCTACTAAATGGGTTTGTGTTATTTCTACTTTACAGTATAATTTGACATCTGAAAGTGCTATTCCCCTGGTATTCCAATTTTATTTCAGTTTCATTTAATATTTTAGGTCTTTTGTTCCTCCAGATAAATATATAGCTTAATACTATGAAATAAATCCCATTGTTGGATTAGTATAATACTGAATCTGTAAATTCATTTAGGTAGTATTGTAATTTTTATATTGACAGAGCCCACCCTTGAAACTTAAATATCCCTCCAGTTATTTGAATTATTCTTTATTTCCTTAAAGAACATTTTATGATTGAACCTATTCAAGTCCTAAGTGACTGAGCCCAAGATTTCAAGCATTTGTTGGTTATTTTGAGTGTGACTTGCTTTTGTCTTATTTCTTCCAAAATTTTAAAAATTGCTATATAGAAATACATTAAGATTTTGAGACTTTATTTTGTATACTGCTACTTTACTGAAATTGTCTCAATTTTTCTCAATCACCTAAGATCTTTTAAAAGTAAATCATCATGTATATGTTATCAGCAAATGTAGATAATATTGTCTATAAATTTTATATTTTTAAATCAGAAATTGATTTTTGGCTCTAATGAGTAACTATGGAAAACAGAATTAACGAGCCATAGAATAAAAGCCAGAAAAGATCTTAGAAACTATTTAGTCCAATCCCTTCTTTATATAGATCAGCAAACTGAAACTCTGAGAAGTTAATTAATCTGAGGTTGTCTGACTGAATTGAGTAGAAGATTCAGGTCACCTGACTAAATCCAGGTTCTTTTTTGTTTTATCTATTATTTTACTGGCATTAAAAAAAAAGAGAATAAAGTATTGCTTGTTATTTCCCAGTCTCTCTCCATTAAACCTTTTCTTTTAACAAAGTAACAAAATATATCTCTTGATCATGCCATGAGAGGTACTAGTGAAGAAATTTACCTTTCTTGATCCAGTCTCAAATGTGTACTATAACAGTTTTATGAGGAGAGTTTTGATTCTTCATTTGCCTTCTCAAGTCAAAATTAATCAATACATCAGTCATAATTATTATCTTCTAAAAAACCCTTACCATCTTTCTTAGAATTGCTAGGCAACTGGGCTCTAGTGACTTAGGGTTACACAGCTATGAAGTATCTGAAGTTAGATTTAAAACCAAGACCTCCCATCTCCAGGCCTGGCTCTCTATCCACTAAGCCACACTTAGCTGCCCCATAATATTAATTAAAAAAAAAAAACTTTAACCTTCTGCCTTAGAATTGATACAAGTATCAGTTTCAAGACAGAATAGTGGTAAGGACTAGGCAGTTAGAGTTATATGACTTGCCCAGGGTAACAGTCTAAAATCGAATTTGAGCCTAGGTCTTCTCAACTTCAGGCCTAATGCTTTATACATTGTGCTATCTAGCTGCCCTGACATCTTTTATTGTCATTTCCTTTGCAGCATTGTGCTTTTTTGTATAAATCTTGCTTCTGCCTATCTTACTCTTCATCACTTTATATCTGTCTTCTAAGTTTCTTCTTAATCTTCATATTTATACTTTCTTATACCAGAACAATATTTAGTTACTTTATATATTTGTCTGTTGAGACAAATGAGTACTCATTGTCTCTAGTTTCTTCAGAGCACAAAAAAGTGCTGATGTAAATGTTTCTGTCTAAATGGGAACTTTCCCTTTCTCTTTGGTCTCCTTTGGGTAAAAGCTTGGAAACGGTAGGTCACTGTGTCTGAAATAGTTATTTTTCTAGTATAGTTCTGCATTTTCTTTCAGAATGTTTGAAATAATTTATGTTTCTTCAAGAGATATTGATATCTCTTTCTTCTCACAGTGATTATAGACATTTATTTTCTTTTTTGCTAATTTTGGGTAATGGGAGATTAAAACTCAGAATTATTTTAATTCATATTTATCTTCTTAGTGATTTGGTACATTTTGTGTGATTTTTGATGATTTGCATTTCTATTGAAAGATCTCTGATGATATTCTTTGATCTATTACAGAAAGGTTCCTGGTTCTATAAATTTATGACAATTCTTTATTTTATATACCAGATTTTAATCAAGGATATTTGATGTTGAGATTTTTATCCAACTGAAAACTTCTCTTCTTGTCTTAGCTGCATTGATTTTATTTGTATAAAAACTTTAATTTTACTTAGACCATATTGGCTACTTTATCTTTTATGATCACTTTTAAATGTAACTATATTCTTTCTGTTTAATACATGACCTTTTGAGCTTTGTGTTTTAAAAGTTTATTCTTTTCCCCTTTTATACCTTTTGGATCAGGAAGAAAGACTGACTTTGAATGTTCTCAAATATCCTCTACTTTTTAAAATTGCTTGCAGACATAGGAAAGAATCCCAACATGAAATTATTTTCCTCCTCTAACCCTCCACAGTTATTGTATAGTTGGAAGTTAGACACAACCAGTCTTTATAATATTTCTTGTATTACTGTTCCATTTATTATTACATTTTTTCCCTATTTTAACATATTTATATCTCTTCATCTAGAAAGTAAGCCCCTTGAGGGTAGGTTAAAGATAAAGTATAGTTGTTCTTCATTAATTCCTCCCAGTGCTTGCTAACTAAGTGTTAATGATTTGATTTTTGACACTAGATTGTCTTCAAGAAGTTTCTGTTTAGCTGTATTAGTTTCATTTGTGATTTTAAATTTTTTCTTATAGGCAAATGCACTAAAGAAAATTCAGCACTGGAATGGCTTGCCTCACCATGACAGAAATGGAGGGATCTGCCACATCTTCTACCCACCAAAATGGAGATATTCCTGGAAATGAGGATACTTTGAAACAGATAGAGCCAGTTCTTCAGGTCTATCTTTACCACTCTCTTGGAAAGACTGAGGGAGATTATCTGCAGTTTCCAATTGGGGAATATATTGCTGAGGAAATTTGTATTGCTGCTTGTAAAGCTTGTGGTAAGTTTAAAAAAGACAGTTGATAGCAACCACCTTAGGTCTTATATTCAAATCCCTGTGATGTTAGGCAAGTCACTTAATCTCTAGGGGGTCTTACTTTCATTTTATAGAAGAAAACTTCCTTACCCCAGATTTGGAGGTGTGCAGGAGAGGGACTGTTAGAACCAGCTATGCTGATAACAGTAAGATGTAGTGACATTTATTAAACATTTCAGCAGCCCTATATTAAATGGCTATATAGGTAACCATATAGTAAAAACAGTCATTACAATACAGAATAGAAAATAATGATAATAGTCCACTTTTATGTAGCTCATTAAGGTTTGCAAAACACTTTTCATATTATCTCATTTGTTCCTCATTACCTTATATAATGATATAAGATAGGTTTAAGTTATACAAAGTCTATGGAAGGAAAGATAATTTTCAACTGAGATTGGGATATGAGGAAAGGGAATCATGAAATTTTATGACAGAGATGGTTATGAGGAACTTTTTGCTGTCATGGAACTGATAGTTCAGGGCTCAGGAAAGGCAATACATATAGAAATAATATCCTCTACAATAGACTTTGGCACTGTAATGAATAAAAGAGGTAGCATTTTATTTTAGAGGTAGTATTCCTTAATTTTAAGTTAATTTGTTAATTGACCACTTAAGAAAATCTAAAATGTCCAGTAGACTCCCTCCACAATCTGAATGTCAATAGGCACCAGCAAGAGCAAGTGGTGCAAAAGAAAGAGAATTCTTCGGGTTCACATTTTATATGCCCCTGTGACTTCACCACTCAGTCTCTCCCCTGGACATCTCAAGACATCTCTGACAGGCAAATAGCCATTGAAGAGGTGGACTTTGAGACTCTAACTCAGTGATTCCCAAAGTGGGCACTACCACCCCCTGGTGGGTGCTGCAGCAATCCAGGGAGGCGGTGATGGCCATAGGTTTATTTATCTTTCCTATTAATTGCTATTAAAATTTAAAAAAATTAATTTCCAGTGGGCTAAGTAATATTTTTTCTGGAAATGGGGCAGTAGGCCAAAAAAGTTTGGGAACCACTGCTCTAACTCCTCCCTCATTCATATACTTCCCCTCCCTACTTAGAAAATATCCAAAAAAAAAAAAAAAGAAAAGAAAATATCCACTTAAATTTACTGTTGAATATTAATGACTTATTCACAAATCTGTATTCAGTTAACCACAATTTATTCTACAATATTCATTACATCATTATTTTGCTTAGTAAACCTGCTCTCTCATCAATGATCTTAATTCCTAACTAATGAAACACAAACTAGAGGATTTTTTGGTAGATTTAATTTGCAGACTTATTTAAAACAAAAATTCTTTTGAGGATGAACTATGGTAAGTATAAAGCTCCCATGAATGCATTAAATACTTTCTCTTCAGGAAAATCTTTAGCAGAAACTTCTGAAGCAGAAAATGCCCCCCAGCAAAGTACACTATTCTCCAATGTGCCCTTTCAGAATAAATAATATATAGAAATAAAGCTCTGATTTGTAGTTTTGAAAACTGCCTGAGGAACTAAATTTTAAGGAGCAGAACATGCAGAGAACCATCTTCTGGACAAATATAGCAAGAGTCTCTATTTTTTTTGAAACATTATTTATCCTAAATTTAACAAACACAAAATAAAACAGCCATGCATAGAACAGAAAAACAGGATGTACATGAAACTGTAGTTCTCTCTTTTGTACCATCTGCTTTTCCTTCTTTCTTTTTTAAAACCCTTACCTTCTGTCAGTATCCATTCTAAGACAGAAGAGGGGCAAGGGGTAGGTAATTGGTGTTAAGTGACTTTCCCAGGAAGTATTTGAAGCCAGATTTTAGCCTAGTATTTCTTTTTAATTATAAAATAGATAGTTTAATCATTTATTATGTGCCAGGCACTATCATCTTGCTTCTTGAGGGTAGGAACTGTTTTTGCATTTCTTTGTATTCTTACAAAAAGTTAGGAAACATAGTACACATAATAAAGGCTTAATAAAGGCTTGCTGACTTGACTCAACTGAATGTAAATATTACTACCTTTAAGTTTTTATTCTAATGGAGAAGACAAAATAATAAAAGAACTAGAAGTGGGTGGGTGGGGATGGAGGGAACAATTTGCAGGAAAGAAGGGAGGGTAAGGAAAAGAGGAGGAGTCTGGTGAGAGTCAAGGCATGGATAGTTACATGTGAGCCACGGTTATCTTTTGGGGCTGCAAGGAGAAAACATGACCCACAAAGTTTTATTTCTAGTTGCCTTTAGATATATGATAAAGCCAACACTATTTCCCTGTCTGTCTTAGGCAAACCAGGATACTTTCCTTCAAGCATTTACCAGCTACTTGTTTATGTCATAGATTTTATTTTTTGACAAGAGTCTTGACATAGATATGTTTTCTTCAGTAGAGTGCTAACTTGTTCATTAGGCAAAGAAGGCATATTGGCTACCAATAAATAAATTAATATTTGTAGATGAACTGCTAAATTTATGTTTCTTAGAACCTTTTGATCTTTTTTATGCCACTTCACAGTCACTTCCAGAATAAGGAGAGTCTCACAAAACTAAAGGCCATTTAATATTTTCACCTGTTTCATGAATCTTCACAATCACAAAGTTGATAACCTAATGTTTAGCTTCTAGTGAGAAACCTCTCTGCATATCTCTGGGCTGGCCCTCAAAAAATATTCTCTTGTTTGAGCCTTATTTAAAGACTTTTTAGAACATACCAGATTTTGTATTCAACTGTCATGGCCTTTGGGAACCCACGGGCATCTCCACCTTTCCTTAATTCAAAGGCAAGTCATTTAACTTCTTAACACTGTAAGATGAGGATAGTAAAACTTCTATTAACCAGCTTCAAAGGATTTCTGTGAGGAAAATGTATTACAATCCTTAAAGGTATAAACAAATTTGTGGTGGTGTTGGTAATTAGTAGTATTTTGTTGAGTTATCTATCATAGTAAGTTAAATAGATATATATGCCTCCCTGTCCTACCCCACCCCCATTATTTATATTTATATTTAGAATAGGCTTTATTTTACCAAGTTACATCAGTTATATACTCACATCTTAAAACATATCACCTCTCATTTTGGAACCTTATTGGAAAAATTAATTACATTGATAATATATATTTAAAGTAATTTGACTATCTACTTATAAAGCAATTTTAATGTACATTAATAATAAGCAAAAATGTTTTTCTATCCAGTTTTTAAATTATATTCTTAAATCTATATGACAGTCATATCTTCCTTGATTGTGATTTTGTGGTTTTGTATTTATATTTCTTAAGTAATTATCCTTCAATATATTGTATCTATTATAGGATTAAGCAGAATTTAAAAGACTATTTTGTTTCTGGATATATTAAGCAGATTATGATTTATGTTAATAAAATGAAGCAATGTTATTCATGTTTTGTCATTATTGTAATTTACTAGTAATTGATTATAAAATATTTTATTGCCTTTTCATATCTTTTCTTATTAAAACAATATGTCCTTCATTCTAGGGGTTTTTTAATTTATATCAAAAACATTGTCACTTGAAGAGAAGAAAAATCAACACCTGACCATTATTTTATCCAATTTTGAATGCAGCCATAGCCAAATCTTTGCTTCCCATTCCTGTGTTTTCACTTATATTCTGTAGAATGCAGGAAACTAATGGTATTTGAAGCAACTCGAGCTGCTATTGACTATCATGCTAGTTTTCTAAAAAAGGAATGTTTGGTATATGCAAATTTCTTGTTGTATGTACATTTCACCAATGCCAATTGGAAATTTAAAATATGTATGCTTTTAAATTTCACATTTATATTTACTAACAGCTTTGATAATTTTTCTGTTTTCGTAGGCATCACACCTGTCTATCATAATATGTTTGCTTTAATGAGTGAAGCTGAGAGGATCTGGTATCCTCCCAATCATGTCTTCCATGTAGATGAGGCAACCAGGTACAACGTACTCTACCGAATAAGGTACTTTTCCAAATAAGGTAGTAAAATATTTTATCTGAGGAAGAGGAGAAAAGGGCAGGTGGATGACATTTTTTCAAGTTAATTACAAAAATTAAGATATTAAAACCAACAGAGGAAAAATCAGAACTTAATCCCCCTTGTGTAAAACAGTAAAAGGTTGGTTAATCAAAATGCTCTAGGAATAAAATTTTGTGGCTAATTGCATTTTGGAAGTGACTAAGAGTTCAACATTTATGGCTGTAATTGTGGAAACACAACCTAGTGAGGACAGTTAATGTTCTTGAAAATTTACGAGATAAAGAACTTTTCTCATTAAAATGTGCTCTTTATATTATAAAACAAAATTCCAAATGGATAGCCCCCCTTCAGAACAAGTAATTTTTTGTCCTTTATTTCTGAGGAAAAGATGGGTTTTTGCAAATATATATATCTTAAATTCAAGTAAGATTCATTACATACCTATTTTACAAAATCTTGCATTTTTAGCTATGACTCCTAGATCTGCATTTTCAGCTGTAGTTTCTATCCTGAGTTTATAGACCCATGTCAACAACTACCTAATGTACTTCTCCACTTGATGTCTTCTAGACATCTCAGTTCAAATTAGCAAGCATTTATTTATGCCTACTTTGCACCAGGAGCTGGGGATTCAGATTTTTTTTTTAAAAAGGAAACACACTGATCTCATCTAGCTTACATTCTTTTGGAGAGTGAGAGGACAGGCAACATGGAATCAATAATTCCATATTGGATTGCCATGTTTAGGAATCTGGCTAGGCACTGGGGACACAAAGACAAACATTAAACAACCCTGGTTTTCATGGAGCTTATATTCTATTTGGAGAGGTGTAATAAATTAGAGTAGTGATGGGCAAATTATGGTCCATGGGCCAGATGCGGCCCCCTGAAATGTTCTATCCAGCTACAGGACATTATTCCTAATCTGACGAATACAATGAGTAGGATACAGTACAATGAAACTTCGAAAGAGTTGCCTTAGAAACAGACTGACAGATGAGCATTTCCTTTCCTTTGGCCCCCTCTTTAAAAAGTTTGTCCATCACTGAACTAGAGAATTCCAGAAGGGAGGAGGTGGTCAGGCAATGAAAATGAAACATAAGTTGTGTTTGTATCAGGAATCTTTTTTTAGGAGCAAAGGTTTGCTCTCTGGAGATGGGAAACCTCTGATGTTTCAGAAGAATAATTTTATTGTTAGATCAGATTAAGTTTTTGATTACTCATTAAAATTGGCTTAATTGTTTCATATTTTGGAGTGAAAAGAAGGCCAGTAGTGAGATATTGAGGAAGGGTTGTGGGGTTAGCAACCACCTTTAAAAGGCTTTTTTGTATTTTTTTTTTCAGTACTGCTAAGTCTGACTGGAAAAAGAGATCGGTGGTATTCATGCTCATAAATGTTTCTCAAGTTTTCTGACTAGATTGACATTTTCTCATTCCTCCCTTCTTCCTGTCAGATATCCTCTTAAAAGACACAGCTTTAAAACTAGGATTAAAATGATCATTATTATTCATAATATATGATCATCTAATCTACTTGTGTCAATTGCTGGCATGGCCATTTATCTTTACAAGATTTAATCCTTCAAAGATTTAGATACTGGGTGTCATTGTATTAGTTGAAAATGAACTTAGTACTATTAATTGTCTTTTTCCTAGGTTTTATTTTCCTCATTGGTATTGTAATGGAAGTAATAGAACTTATCGGTATGGAATATCTCGAGGTTCAGAGGCCCCTCTTCTTGATGATTTTGTCATGTCTTACCTTTTTGCTCAGGTATGCTTTGTTCCCTTTATATTTGTTTTTTTTTTTAAGTTTTTTCTTTTGTATGTTTTTTAATCAGAGCCAATTTCATACAGAAGCAAAACTGATACCTGTCTTGGTCAGCAGGTGCAGAAGAACACATTATTAGGGGTTTTTTGTCTTAAGGCTATAGAAGGTAGAATATAGTTTCATGTATGCTACTAGATTCCTTAAACTGGTCCTGCTTCTAATTTCCTGGTTTCTTTACTTTTTTACCCCAGGACCTCTTAATATACATAGGATATATTTAAGAAGAGTCTCATGAAAGGTGATCTGAATTTTTTATAGGGATCTATAAATTCATGTAGCAGATTCATATAGTTATTTTCTAAATGGTTGGAAGTAAGACAATGAAACATTTTAGGAACTTTGTTTTTTTGCCTAGATAATTCCTTAGACACTTTAAAAATAGATAGTAAAATCTAAGACATAAAATTATGAGTTATATGAAAATTCATGAAAGGCCATGTGGTGGCCATTTCATGTTTTTTGAAAGCTGTGTCTATTACATTTATTAATAATAGCTCAAAGGCTATCTAGCCCAAGACCTTCATTTTATAGATGAAGGAATTGAGGTCCATTGAGGTTAAATGTCAATTAAGGTCATTCATTTAGGTAATGTGAGAGGTGGGATTTTAGCCCAAGTCCTCTGACTCTAGGACCAGTGTTTTTTTTCCTCTACTATCTATTTAGTACTTTTAGCATTTGTGTTTATCTACTGTCTTGAACTAATTCACATATTTTTGTTTAAAGAGATTAACTTTATTTTAGTACCTACTAAACTAGTAGTGTGAATGAAAGCAAAATTAAATAGACTAAGAAAAACTATTAGATTAACTTGGGCTTAATAGTATATTTCTGGCAGATTACCAAAGTGGCACAAGTGAAAAGCCAAGGAGTTAACAAAGATTTACACCCCTTCCCTCAGTTCCAGTGGTTGTCTTTGTTTTAGTTTTTGGTAATGGCTTATAGCAAAGATATTGTTCTTCATGGTTCTTTTCCTGGCAGTTACTGGCAGCTGAGAGACAAGGAAAAGAAAAGAAAACAAGCATTTATAGAAGGCCTACTGTGTGCCAGGCATAGTGTTGAGCTCTTTTTACAAATATCATCTCATTTATTTTTTACAACCACCCCACAGTATAGATGCCATTATTATCCTTGTTTTATAATTGAAGAAACAGGCAAACAGAGGTCAGGTGATTTGCCCAGGGTCCCACAGCAAGGAAATGTCTGACCAGATCTGAGCCTAGGTCTTCCTGCTTCCAAGCCCAGTGCTTTATCTGCTGTGCCACTAGCTGCAGTAGTCAATCAATATTAGACTTACATTCAGATACTGCTTTGAAGCATTTGCAAACTGTGGACCCAGGCAAGTCACCAACTCTCTTCACCTCACCTATAAAATAGGTCTATTCATAATACCTACCACCCAGATTTTGAGGATGAAATGAGAAAATATATGGAAAGAGCAAATCTTAATGCTCTGTATAACTGTTAGAGGCTATTATTCTTTAGAATAGTGCCTTGTACATAGTAGGTATCCATTAAATATTTAGTGAATGCATAGCCATTTCAACATCACAAATGTACAGACTGAAATAAGTTATTTCCATATCTTTTTGTAGAAGCCTAGTTAAAACCAGATGTTTTTCTGCTGAAGTAAAAGACATTTCACTGGAGCTTTATGGCAAAATTTCACAAATCACTGTGACTGATTTTCCCCTCACAGAGGCATAGATTTTGGAAAATGTATTTTAGCTAACAATGTGATGCTGAAACTAATGAAAAAATTTTCCTCTTAACTTCCTATTCACCTTTAGTGGCGGGATGACTTTGTGCATGGATGGATCAAAGTGCCTGTGACTCATGAAACACAGGAAGAATGTCTTGGGATGGCTGTCCTAGATATTATGAGAATAGCTAAAGAAAAGGATCAGACCCCACTGGCTGTCTATAACTCTACCAGGTATTTTTTTTTTTTAGCTCTTCAGTACCATACATAAATAACAACAGTAAAGTTTTTAGTTTTTTAATTCTTATATTTAAGAAGATTTTTAACAATTTTTATGCCTGTACCTATGACCTGTTCTCAGTAACATTTATAACATAGGATATCCTTTAGGAAATCATAAAAAGAACTTAAGTGATTTTTTAAAACTTAGCTAGTTTAATTCTTTAGTTCTCTGTAATTTAATCAATGTAATTACTCCATCAAAATAGTTTGCCACTCCTCTATAACATGGAAGATTTGCTTTAATAAAAAAAATATACAACCTCTGGAACTTGATGGTGAACCTCTTCAGACATTAGAGTAGTTCTCTCTAATTACAAGTATTTAATCCATATTTGAAGCCTTTCTACTTTGGTAAGACCAAACACAACTTATATTTTGTTGACATCGTTTTCAAAAAAGCAATGTTACCAAGAGACATAATTTACATGTATATATTTGTCACATGATGTCTTCCTGGGGCAGGTAGGTGGCTCACTGGATAGAGTGCTAGGCCTGGAGTTGGGGAGACCTGAGTCCAAATCTGGCCTCAAACATTTCCTAGCTATGTGACTCTGGACAAATGGCTTAACCCCAATGCCTAGCCTTTACTACTCTTCTGTCTTAGAAATGATACTTAGTATTAATTCTAAGACAGAAGGAAAGGGTTAAAATTTTTTTTCTCAACAAATGGTGCCTTCTTTAGAGTGAGGAGGGGAGGAAAGGAGCGAGATACCTAGGAATTTTAATATAACAAACAAATTAAGAAGAATAAAGAAAAAAAATCATTGTTACCTCTGTACCTCAAGTGGAAACCAGACTAGTGAAAACATTTTTATTAGATTTTTAAAATAATAAGTCTGCATCAGAGCATTTTTATGTGCTCATTGGATATTTGTTAATCAATTAATATTAGAGCAGCTATACTTTCCTATCAAGCCAGGAAGAACATGAAGAGAGAATTTCTCAAGATGAAATTTTAAATACCCTATATAAGTAGGATATAGCTTATATAAATCTACTTTGAAGCAAGCCCAAGATATGAATGAATAGCTGTTATTATCCTACCCTTATTTTTATTAATGTGACTTTTCTTCTTTCAAGTTTAGAGACCACAGTAAGCTGAAATGACTCATACCTCACAAAGCATAAAAAAATCATATACAGGCTTGAATGAATTTCATTTTATTCCCTGAATATTTGACTTTATAACCTCTATTCCTTCAGTAACATCTTTCTACCATACCCTTTCATTCATAGTTTTCTCCATGTCTATTTGTATTATTTCTTTTTAAGTATTCTTAGGCCTTTTTGATATGTATTGTTTTGATTTGAGAGGGCTAGAAAGCTGCTTTTTCTTTAAAAAAATTCTCATCCAGTGGTGCTTCATTTGTCTAGTTAGTAGTTTATGACTTTCATCCATATTAAAATGTAAATACTCTAGAGATGAATTTTTTTTCTTCATATGAATATGGTATTTGGAACCAGATTTAGATAAGGAGATAGAGAGATTGGCCAAGTACCTTAAGCCTACAAAGAGAGGAATGAAAGGAGTAGTAGAGGAAAGCTTTAGAAGTGGAGGTAGAAGCCATGAGCAACAAGATGGAGGGCTATATGTTTTCTCTGAATTCCAGGACCTCTCAGATGTCTTCACATAATGCATAAATTTTTGTACCAGAAATAAAGCAACTTTATCTGTCTTCATGGCCTAGGATATCCAGAATCCAAAAGAAAGTTTAAAAAAATCTAAAAATGCACAACTAATGCTTGTTAACCCTGAGCTCACTCAGCACCTCTCCCCCCCCCCCCCTTCTATGCTACTAATATAGCAAGACTGAACTAGCAGACCCCTGGAGTCTACCCACAAAACCCACCTCCATGCCCCGGACCTAATTCCTTCTTTCCATTTCCATGGCAACCCCCAGTTACAAGCTGCAGAAGTTTGCTTGGGTTGTGAAAGACAACTAGCACTGTGGCAGACATTCTTATAGCACTAGCATTGTAAAGCTCTGAACTGCTAGTGCCAAGTGCTTGTAGCATCAGCATGGTAGTCTCCTCTGAAATACAAATAATGGCCCAAAGATACCAAACTGGGACAGCATACCAGTATGGGAGAAGGCTGAGATGCTTTAAGATCCAGTCCTTAAGAAAACCACCTTCAGGAAGGGCAGCATCAGAAAGTAAATAGGGGGAAAAAACAAATTATCAAAGATTTCAAGAGGAAAAAAACTCAGAGACCATAAACAGATCAGTCAACAAGGAGAACATTAAAAACAGAAGGAAACATGGCCTTCAGATCTAGTTAACAAGGTCAGACATTTATGAATAAATACTGAGAAACAAAGGAAAATAATTCATTACTTGTTAAGACAAAGGTCCTTGTGGAATGTGAGAACATGGAATCACAACATGCTATTTCTAAATGGTCCAAAAGAGAAATACAAATTATTAGAGCAGATTTTATGTTCTGTTCAGCAAAAACAATAGGCAGAATAGAAAAACTGGAATCTTCAATGGCAAGTCTCACCAAAGAACAGTAGATTGAGAATATAATATTTAGATGTGAAGGACAATATAGATGAAGAGAAGCAAAAAAAGAATATTAGAAGAAAATAATCTCACTATGCACCAAACATACTGATCTTGAAGACAGGATGAGTAGAGACAACCTAAATATCATAGATCTCCCAGAAGAGAGTAAAATGCAAGAAATAATAAAAGAGAGGACTGCCTAGTAATTCTAGACCAAGAGCATATAACAATTGAAAGTATTCACAGATCACATTGGAAGGGAAAAAGAAACCCAAAGCTGCAAGTATCAAGACAAATAATGATTAAACTTAACAATTCACTTCAGAGACAAGTTCTGCAAATGATGCAAGAGGACCTTCAAATATAAAGTAAAGGAAATTTAAATAATGTAAGACTCTTCTACACTCATCAGAAAATATGTGAGGGAATGGAAAATTGCACTTTGAAGAGTAATGGAATTCAGGATGCTACCCAAGGTGACCTATCCTACAAATCTGAGCTTAATCATAAATGAAAAAAGATGGATGTTCAAGAACAAAGAAGTATTTGAAAAATTTTAGGAAAGAAAACTAAAGCTGAAGATATTATTTGTTTCTTAACCATCCTAAGTAACAGGTATGTAGGAAGAATAAATAAATGTAGCCGCCAAAGAAAGCAAGAACAACAGAGTGGCAGTAGAGTGACCAATAAGAAACTTTTCCCTAAAGGTGCAGAAGGAGCGATGAAGGGATGAAGATGGAAATCTGGTGGAGGTAACAGCAAAGAGAGAGGACATTATGAATAGGACCTGGCATTAACCTACCTATAGATGAATCAATGTTTTTATTTTTGTGACACTACATTAAAACATGGAGGGAATGTGAAAGGAAGTATCAATGAGAAGAAAGGAATGAGTAGAAAGGGGAAGATGACTTGCAATCTCAGAAAGAGAAAAGCATAGAGGTAATTGGATGAGAAGTAGGAAGGAAGGGTTGCAAAAGAGGAGAAAGGAAGGAGGCCTTACTTTGGTAGTGAGAGGGAATTATTCAGATGAATGTTCCTTTGGGTGAAGAGAGATTGTCTTTGAAGGGAGATCAGGACCCTGTGCTGGATATGGCCTGAGAGATTTGGTGCTTGAAAAGCCTACTCATTGTACTTTCATAGAAGGGAGTTGGAACTCCTAGTGGGCAATTGGTACCTGGGAGAGTGAGAGAGTATGGCCCCAAGGAGGAGCTTTTGAGGGAAATGTGGAAAAAATGGTAATAAGGGGAGACTATAGATCAGTAGTGGGCTACATAATTGAGGATGTGTTGGGGGAGGAACCCTACAATGAAGTAGTAGTGTTCTTTCTGACACCTAACAATAATGACATTGTTCTGGGAATGAGGAATTATATAATTTTTGGAGTTATATTTTATGTTATACTTGTAGCTAATACAACCTTTACAGATCAAAATACAATAAAAATAACAATTGCTTCAGAAATCACAAACAAAAGATATAAACCCAAATGGAGACTTTATAATGAAATCCCAAGTAACGAGTAGATCAAAGAAAAAAATCTTAGAAACAGTAACTATGGAAAAGAAAATGATAATGATGAAATAACATACTAAAAACTCTGAGATACAGCTAAAGCAGACTTCAGGGGAAAAATTATATCCTTACAACTACAATCATATATATTCACAAACCAATCTAAAATAAACACAAAAGAGGAGATATTAACAATAAGAGGAGAAATGAATACATTTAAAATAAAAAACAGAAATAATACTAAAAGCTGGTTCTTTGAGAAATCTAATGAAGTCATTAATCTTTAGATAATCTGATTAAATAGAAAAGAGCAGAAAATCAATGAAATAGCAAATGAGCAAAGTGAAACCACAACAAAACCAGAAGAAATAAAAAGAATAATCAGAACATATGCCCAGTTATATACTAACAAAATTGGAAATACAAAAGAAATAGAGAATAGAGAAAAAGAAATTTAAAAAACTCAAACCATCAGAAAGTTAGCGTAGAGATCTTGAATAACCCAGTCTCAGAAAAGGAAATAGATCTAGGTGTAAAGGAACTATACAAATACCACAAGGTGGGGAGACCTGGACCTGATGGATTCACAGAATTCTATCAGACTTTTAAAGAACAATTTGTTTCTATACTTAACAAATTATTTTCAAAAATTGAGAAAGAACCTTACCAGAATCCATTTGTGAGACAAATATAGCCCTAATGTCTGAACTAGACTGAACACAGAAAGAAAACTAAAGACCAATATCATTAATAAACATTGACTCAAAAATTTTAAATATAATCCTGTCAAACTGATTACAGTAATTCATTACAAAAATTCTTCATTATAACCAAATAGGTTTTATGTAAAGGATTCAAGGATGGTTCAAAATAGGAAAATAATCAACAGAATTGTCTTAAAAACTAAAGCATCCCCAAATCACATGATCATCTTAATAGATACAAATGTCTTTGACAGAGGATAGCATTCTTTTATGCTAAAAAACTTACAAAATTAAGGCATAGAGGGACTTTTTTTGATACCATCAAACCCATCTATCTACAACCAAAAGCAAACATTGTGTGCCATGGGATTGCAGAACTTTCCCCAGTAAATAAGGGAGTACCTACTCTCTCTACTGTTATTTATTTGATATAACTATAATAGCAATCTCAGTAAGAAAAGAGAAAGAAGTTAAATGCATAAAGATAGATAAAAACAGAGATGAAACTGTGCCTATTTACAGATGATATGATGGTTTGCTTAGAAAATCTATAGAATCAACAGAGATACTAATTGAGGCAATTAGTATTTTCAGCCAAGTTGTAGGTTCCAAAATAGATCCCCAAATATCAATAGCATTTCTATATAGTAATAACACACAAGATATACTAAAATAAAATCCCTTTCCACACAATAACAAAAATGAATAAAATACAATGAGGATTGGCCACCATAGTCCATCAAGAGGCCACAGCCCTCATTTTGAAGACCACAGATGTAGAATAGGAATGTCCATGTTGGCAAGTCTGATTTGGAGAAATATCAAGATGCTTTCATATCCCAACAAGCCATAAGGTTTCTATGTCATTCCCAAAGTAATCTGTCTCTCTTTTCTGACCCTGAGGTATGACATATTTTTTATAATTAAGATACCATTTTAGCCTCCCCTTTTCTTCTCCAAATAAATTATACAAAGTCCTCTTATGTCAACTCTCCATTCTCACTTATGTAAATAAAATTTCAGATTTAGTGAATCCCTTGGTAATCTATATAAGGACTAGATTTTAAGGATCAGGGAGAGAAATGTGGTGGTTACTCTTTATACTAATTGTTAAAAGCATTCATTTTTCTTAATGTGACTATTCACAATGACATTTCTATTGTTTATCCACCTCTCCAGTTAAAATTAATTTGTCCCTGCATGGGTGCAGCAAACAATAGAACAGGAATTGTATGTATTTTGTTGCCATCAGTGAGGAAATATATATTGCATGTTATCATTATAACTTTCTTTGGCAATGCCATTCATCTGGTTTTGGGTCCTCATAGATATTAAACTTATCCACTTAACATAATTTGGTTTTGCAGCTTTTTTTTAATATTAGAAAAATCAAAGTAGAAAAGGATAGTTTCTACTATAAATTTGAGATTATCCTGTGCTTACATTGCAATCTGCATATACATATATGCATTGCTTTGTGTGTAAGACAGCTGTTAGCTATTTCAATTTAGATTTACTAGTCCTAATTAAATATTTCTTGTGTTCTTGTGTCACTAGCTACAAGACCTTTTTACCAAAATGTGTTCGAGCAAAGATCCAAGATTATCATATTTTGACTCGAAAGCGAATAAGGTACAGATTCCGCAGATTTATTCAACAGTTCAGCCAATGCAAAGCTACTGCCAGAAACTTGAAACTTAAATATCTTATAAATCTGGAAACTCTTCAGTCTGCCTTCTACTCAGAACAATTTGAAGTAAAAGAACCTAGCAGAGGTCCTTCAGGTGAGGAGATTTTTGCAACCATTATAATAACTGGAAACGGTGGAATTCAGTGGTCACGAGGGAAACATAAAGACAGTGAGACCCTGACAGAACAGGTAATCCTTAATAATATGTTCCTATTCTTTTATTATTTTAAATTGAATGACAGTGAAAAAAAGTAATTCTGATATTTTAGGCATCTGCATTTCTTACTCAGGTAGACTCCCATTGATGTCAATGGAAGTTTTACTTTAATAAACCTACAACAGCAGGGTCTATTGCTGTGGGGATTTTTTTATTGTTTCAGAATGGTTTTTAATTAGTTGTGTATTACAAAGTACTTGTTTGCTATAATAATTTGGTTATAATTACTTTGAGAAAAAACTCAATTATATTAGGATTGATTAAAACCTTAAATGCAAAAGCATGAACTAGTTACTGTCTTTGGCTCTCTTTTTTTTCATCATTCCTTATTGATGCCAGAAGGGGCAAGAGTTAAACAAAGTAGAATAGAGAAAAAGGGTAAATGAAACCAGACAATTTTTATTTTTAATTTGTTTTATAGGAAAGAGTACTTGTTTAACAACTAGGAGCAATGTAGTTATTTATTAATGTTCCTTGTAGAATTTTTACTTGTTCATATTCTGGCTGCCATTTGTTATTAGAGGATTATAATGAGTAAGAAAGGAGATATCTTATATCTTAATCTCTAATATCTTAATGCTTTGGGAATTAAATTTCTAATTAATGATATCTGTTGATTCTACCTATAGTGCTGACTTGCATTCAGAATGTTGTGCTTAATGGTACAATAAAGTCAGAAAACTTTTTTCCTCAAACAAGAAAGTACATTATAATTTTGAAACTGCTATAGGTTAGAAAAAATATTTACGTTAATGTTGAGGCGATTTCATTTTAACCTCTTCTATTTAATAAAAAAATGAAAGTTGAGATGTTATCATCTTCCTAAGTTCTATTTTTGAATTAGTTCAATAAAATAAACTTAATTTTAAAAGTATCACTCAATGTTAATTGTAGGATTTACAGATGTACTGTGACTTTCCTGATATTATTGATGTCAGCATTAAACAAGCAAATCAAGAAGGTTCAAATGAGAATAGAGTGGTGACTATTCATAAGCAAGATGGCAAGAATTTGGTAAGTGTTATTCTGATAACTTATAATTATATGTTACTTATGTAATTGATTCAGTTAACAAACTAAAAACTATCAGAAAAAGGTAATCATTTGAAGCTTTTTTGAAATATAGATCTATGATCTCATTTAATCTAAGATGTATCCAGTTCAGTAATACTTACTTCATGCTATCAAAATATTTCACATCTTATATAAATGCAAAGCAAAAACAATTTTCGTGGTACCTAGCTCAATACCAGGCACAAATAGGCATTTTAATATCCAAAGAAGAGAAAATATGAACTTATGTGAAACCTCAAACTTTTAATAGTTTTTTTTAAAGTGTATATATATTTTAACAAGGTAGTAATAAAGTATGCATTTACTTATCATTTAAATGTTAAATCTTTGTGGGCTGATACCTCTAATTTAGATCTTCTTACCTGTCCCCATTTGTAACTTATTGTAATGCAGGGTTTTTGCATTGCAGTATTAGCCTAGGCTAAGCTGTCAGTTACCCTGAATGGAATCTTGACGATGACATGTGCCATGGGCAGATGCCAACTGGAAGTTGGGCTGAGACTATAAAAGCCCTTGCAAACCCAAGCCTGGGTTCTGCTTTCCCTTGACTTCACCCTGCTCACCTATTTACCTCTGACCTTCCCCCTTGGGCCCCGGATGGTGAAGGGTGGTGGAATTGTGGGTAGGAAAATAGGATAGTCTAGATCTTAGGACCTTCTTTAAGAGCAACCCAACTACATCTATTTCCTTTACAACTGATTAGCTAGTGAATCAAATTAATTTCTAACCAGAGACCGTTTAGCTCTGGCCGAGGGCAGCCAGCCCTAGGCCTGCCAAGATCTTCTTAGGACCTTAGCCAGCACCAGTCAGCTGACTATAGCAACAGCTTAGTAACACCAAGCCCTCTTATCTTTGGTCATTCCTTCCCCAGTTTCAATAAACCCCTTAGTCTTTAATCTGAGAATCTTGTGATTATTCCTATACCACCAAGGCTAAGGAGATTGGGGAAGAGGAGAGAATACTGAGCAGTTTGAGGTTCAGACTGAGGTTGAACCAAACCTCTATTGCTGGGACAGGAAGTTCAGTCAGCCACTTCCTGCCAGTCTGCCATCATCCAATAAGAGGCAGTTACCCCAGCAGGGATGGGCCACCCACCAGACATCATAAAGGAGCCTAATAGCTAGCAGTGAAGATTCACTGGGCACTTAGCTTCCAGGGTTTGAATTTATACCTATACCAAATTCATTCCCAGCTGAGGAATACTCAACCTTGATAACATCCATCCCAATCACCTGCAAGACTAATTACTGGCTCCAAGGCCCTAGTAGTAACTTTACCACCTGCATAACACTATGCCACTCTTTTTCTAGTTAGTGCCCAGAGTGATCCTCAAGGAGTAGAGGATATAGTATTCTCATGGAAAAATGTTAACAATATATTTTGTATACTTAGTCTTTCATTCCTAAATGTTAAAAAGAAATGAGTTGTTGATATAATATATTTATATCTATATATCTCTCTATCTCCTGGATCTTCTTGAGGATAGATTGTATATATGGATTTCAGAGATAGTATGAATAGAGGAGGGGTTATCTGCCCAGGCCTAGGCTGGCTATAGTTGGTGAGGGAGAAACAAACACTCCTCTCACAATTGTTGTTGATATAATTTATGCCTCTCCTCCCTGACAGGCTTGATTGATTAAGCCTGTTAGTTGTTCCCTTCTAACAGTTTGCCCAGGCAGGGAACCCCTGAGAGATTGGGTGGATGGTTAACCTCTCTAGGTCCCAACCTGAGGTTGGATTAGATGTTGATAAGGGCTATTGATTGGCTATTGGAAATGTTGTTATCTGACTGTGTATTGATCTCCCTTTCCCAAGGGCTTTGGTATAATAACCACTCAGGAAAGGTACTTGTTGGTAAAACACTATATTGAATTTATTGATGGGGTAAGAAAAACAAGGTAACAGGATTGAGGACCTAGGAACCCTATTGCTAATTGATTGGCTATTAATCTAATTATTAATCAAGTCTGGAGATTAATCAAGGCTTGTAGAAACTGTAGGTTCTTCACCCTCTCTCTAACTCTGACCTGACTTGGCCACAGCCAAGCCAGAGATTAGGGAAGGCTATTGATGATGTTGATAGATGAATCAGTATCCTCTTCAGCTCTAATATTAATAGTGTTGATTGATCACTAGCTCTCTCTCAGTAGGATAACAGGTCACAGGTTTCAGGCCTACCCTTTTTCTCTTCACCTCCCTCCTTCCCAAATCCTTGCTCCAAAATGAGCCAACATGACTTGTTCCTTGGGGGTATTTATAGGGCTGGGGCTTTTTGCCCTTGGCTCATGGCACCTGGGAACATTCCAAGCCTCTCAACTGCCTGTGCTGTCATTCAAAGCGGCATTCATCTTGTCCCAGATAATGATTTTAACATAAATAAGGTCACTATGGATTATTCGTTAAACTGAACCTGATATGTTTTGTGTGATAGTCCTAAATATCTTTATACTTCCTGAATGTCTCCACCTAAATGAACTGAACTTCAGACTAGAAATTTCTAAAGTGCAATTAATGCTTTTCCACAGACCAGCTCCCTTACAGGATTCTTTACTTCTGTCATTGGTACAGCCATTCTCCTATTCCCTTGACTTGAAATTTTCCCTTTTCCCTACATTCAGTCATTTACTAAATGTTACTGATTCTTGGTGATATCTCTTAAATTTGTCCTTGTACTTTTCATTTTCACTGGCAGGGCTGCAATCTGGGGCTTCTTTGCTTTACAGTTAGACTATCCATGTAGTCTCCTAAATTATCTCTTTATCTCTAGCCCTCCCTGATTCAGTCTCTCTTATAAGTTCCAACATCATCATCCCCAAATACTGTTTTTTTTTTTTTGTTTTTTTTTTAAACCCTTGTACTTCGGTGTATTGTCTCATAGGTGGAAGATTGGTAAGGGTGGGCAATGGGGGTCAAGTGACTTGCCCAGGGTCACACAGCTGGGAAGTGGCTGAGGCCGAGTTTGAACCTAGGACCTCCTGTCTCTAGGCCTGACTCTCACTCCACTGAGCTACCCAGCTGCCCCCCCAAATACTGTTTTGTCATTCCCTTTTTTCAGAATCCTTAAGCCATTCATTATTTGAACAGGCTTGTTTTTGTTTCCCACTATTCCTCTTTAAGAACCCCACTTTAACCAAATTCTTATGTTCTTTGTTATCTGTACAGTGTTTCCCTTCAGCCTCAGTTGATTGCTGACTCTCCTGACTTTCTAAAGTAACTATTTTTAAAAATCTTTAATTGCCCATAAGGCACTGGATTCATCCCTGTGACAGTTAGAATGTTACTTTGTATGATTATTTGCTTTTTTTAATATCATGCTTACCACTAATACTAGATTATAAACTCCCTGAGGGTAATGGCATTGGGGATGCCTCTTCATTAACACTACACATGGTAACTTTCATAAATTAAAATGATCATATTTCAAAATTGGATTTAATTACACAATTAGTGTAATGAAATAATGCTTGTTGATTGATTAGGAGTGAGGCAACTAGGTGGCATAATGGATCTAGAGTCAGGAATTGTTGAATTCAAATGGGGATTCAAACATTTCATGGCTCTGGGACCCCAAGTAAGTCATTTAACCTCTGCATGAGTTTCTTCATCTGTAAAATGGGGATAATAATAGCACCTACCTCCTAAGGTTGTTTTGAAGAGAGATTGAGATAGTATTTTTAAAGCCCTTTGAAAGTTGTAAATTACTATAGAAATGCTAGCATTTATATCTAATAATGGTATCCTTTCCCTTTTCATTTGGTAAAATAACAAGTGTACTCTTGCCCATAGAGATTAAGCCATAATATATGAAAATGATGAACAAAACTGAACAACATATTGAAAAACACCTAACATGTTAATGTTTGATGTTATCTACCAGTAGACTCTCATGCCTGCAAGGGTACATTATGGTACATTTTTATATCTCTTCTTTGAGGCCAAGTGGTAGTTCCCCACCTTCCCACTCCCATCAGGATTATTACAGTTGTATATTTTATTTGCCTGGCTCTGCTTACTTCACTTTGTATTAGTTCGTGCAGGTCTTTCCATTCTTCTCTATATTCATCATGTTTGTTTCTTACAGCACTATAATATTCCATTACATTCATTTACCACAATTTGTTTAACCATTCCCTCAATAATGGACATCTTCTTTGGTTCCATTTCTTTGCTACCACCAAAAATGCTAACATAAAATATTTTAGCTCATATGGAACCTTTTTTTTGGTAAGTGAACCTCCTTGGTGGTTATGCCTAGAAAAATGAAGTGTCTGAGTTAGAAAGTATTTTAGTCACTTTATTTCCATAATTCCTTATTGCTCTCAAGAAGCATGTAGGAATTAAGTTGACTTGCTTAGAGTTACATAGCTATTAATAGATTAATAGTCAGGCATGGAATTTCAATCTAGGTCTTCTGGACTCTAAGCCCAGCAAATTCTCCACAATACCAGGCTTCCAATTCAACTTTTTATTCAACTGACCTCATGGGAAATGGAGGGGTATATGATAGGGTCAAAGTAGACTATAGTTTATTTCCTGTGAATATCTATATTCAGTGAGTGGCATAAGAAATAGATTATCATGGAAATATATAATAAAAAAACTATGAACTGGTGGTATGGTGAAAACTAGGAATAACAGATAGGTAACCAGAATGATGCTCTCCTATCATCAAAATGCGAGAATATTTAGTGAAAGGCCCCTAACACATGGAGTATTTCTTTTCTGAAAATTTGGTCAAGAATCACACAAGAAATGAAGAGTCATGGATGAGTTTCATTTGAAACTGAAGGAAGGAAAAAATCCTATAATGTTAGGTTATAAAAATAATTTCTAGCAGATCATGGGTTTTAAAATTAGAAGATTGGGATCTCAAATCATTTCATAAATTCAATCACATTGTTCTCAGTGAATGTAAAACTTTTTGTTTACCATTAATAAATAAAATAGTATAAAATATAGCTTATTTCATTGTTTAATAATTTCAATTCAATAATATATTATAATGTACATAATATGTGTGCAATAATCCAAATATATTAGCTTATAAGTAAATATACATATATCATAGGCACGTATTCAATTTACTTTTTCTGATAAAGGTGTGAGATCAAAAAAGGAATGGAGACCACTGATCTGATGGAATTTTCAAAACTCAACAAGTTTAAGACAACTGGGAAAATCATTTTTGAGATGAGGAACTGAGTCTCAGTGAGTTGAGGTGACTTTTAAGAGGTTGTTTGGGATATAGGAAGCAGAGCTGACATTGAGACACTTAGCTTTTGTGAGATAAAAATGAGAAAATGTCTATAAAACCCCTTGAAAGTGCTATGTAAATGCCAATTGTTAATTCTAATGATAATAAATATCTCTGACTTTCTTCATGTCAAAAATTAAGGAGTTAGCTTCATGATCTCTCTAAAGCCCTTTGTAATTCAACTAAATTCAACAAATATTTATAAAAGACTTAATAAATACAAGGCACTAGAGAGAGACAAAGAAAAGGAAGCAATCTATGCCTTCACAGAACTCATCTTATACTATGGAAATTTAATATGTACATAAGTATTAAATATAAAATGTCTGAAGAGAGAATATTAAGAAAAGGCCTTAAGCCAGGCCTCCTCCTGTCCCTGAAAGTCTCACTTTTTTGTCCTAAAATTTTCAGCTTTGATATAAATTATAATCATATAGTTTAGTGCTTTTTCTATTATAAGCTCTTTGTGGAGAAAGATCATGTCTCATTCTTCTCTATATTGCTTTTCTCCCAATTAAGTATTAAGGAGTATAAGGATAGGCTTTATAAGTAAGTGGCATCTGCACTGAATCTTAAAGGAATATAAAAATTTTCAACTCTAAAATTCTGTGATTGTATGAAATAATTACATATAGTTTGTAATTGTAAACTAATTTGTTCATGCAATAGTTGGGAATATTTTGTGAATATAAGTACTAGCTACCATTGATTCTCTGAACCTTTTAGAAAGACAACAAAACATAACCAAATGATTTAATCATGTGTCATAATGAGTGACGTTTTTCTCCTCATTACTGATCTGTAGAACTTCAGGTTTCTTTTTTTCTAACACTTTCCTGTGAAATAAGTGATAGGTCATGCTCAAATGGCAGAAGATTGTAGTTGTACAATTAAAACAACTCTTCCTTCCTGAGCAAAATGGGTACAGCTTTTTAAAAAATAAGTATTTCACAAGACTTAACTGATTCCTCTTAAATATATGTTTTCCTTTTTGAAAAGCATATATTTTGCCCCCTCTTTCTCTAAATTTAGAAAGGCTAAATTGAGGTGAATCTGTGTAGCTAATTTGTCACTAGACAAGTGGTTTGTAAAGCTCTTTCTTTGTTACTACTGAAAATTATTTTTTAGTTCTTTTCTTCTTCTAAGCACAGTTAAACTTATTGTAGGTATCTGCTATTTTCTGTTCTCTGAGCTTACATGGATACTTGGTAAATGCTAATTTTTTGACGCTACAACAATTAACATTTATCTCTTGTCCCTTGGAAGATGTAATAGAAAACCTGATAACATATTTTAGTCCAAAAAGAAATGAAAGAACTGTTATATTTACCAATGTCTTATTTAGTCTTGGAACCTTGTCAAGTTTTGTGAATTTTTCCAGACCACTAGACCAGTATTCTCTAAACAGTTTTGATCATGTGCTCCTTGTTGAACATATACTCCAATATATGTGTAGTTGTTTGGAGATTATGTACCTAGACTACTGTACTTAAATACATTATAAAACATTCAATAGAAACTTAAAAGGAAGAGAAAAAGATAAAATAAATTATATTTTAAAAAATTTTATTAGTAGTACACAAACCTTTGCTCATTAAGAGCAATATGATTTTTTAAAAATCTTGGTTAACATTTTGGGATTCAGCAATTTGAAAATCCGAATCTAAGTTTAGCTTATTTTGACTTATTTTTAATGACTTTTATGGTAAAAAAAGAAAACTCAAAAAATTAAATAGCTCCGGTCAGAAGCACAACATCGACAGAACTTAATCATACTCATTTTTCAATCCCATCCAGCAATAAAATAGATTTTTGTTAAAATTCAGCTAGCAAAATTGCATATTCTCTGATGTCACAGAGAAGTTAATGAAGATGCCCAAATGGGTCTTGGTTTCCTTGGAATGGACAGCCTTCATTTCCTCCTAATGAAGATTGAGGAGTCAGGGAAAGGAGGTAGTCTTGGAATTAGGATTATACATCTTTCTGTTCTGTGTTTAGTTATTTAAGCCCTAGCCCAGTGGCAGCATCAACTTCTCCTGTGTCTATTTTTTTTGCTAACTGCTTGCTCCTGCTCCAGATGCTATACTGTCAGCTATTCTCAGGCTATCCTTACTGAAAATAGCTAAGTCATTCACTATTGGGAGGAAAGAGAAGCCACAACTATCAGCAAAGTGCTCTTGTTGTCTGGAAAGTAGTTTGTAGAAACTAGTATAGACCAACATCGATGTTTCACACTGAATCCTAAGATAAGTCAAAATAGGTACATGCTTTAGACCCAAATGCTAATGCCATAAGCAAATTAAGGGATTATTAGGATTAATTAAACCATAGGGATAATGAGGACCATTTGGAATAATTGGGATTTTAGCAGCTAAGGACAGGGTAAAGAACAGTGAGTAAGGTTTCTTTAACGCCAGACAGGATCTTGGGAAGGGTGCCTGTTGGAATTCTGGGGTAGCCGGAGTCATTTGGTTTCCCAACTGCTGACCTGCACAGCTTGGGGTCACCAGGAGAGTTTTTCCTTAGGAGAAGGCTGGTGTTTCTGTTCTCTGGAACACTGAGAAATAAGTGGCAGGTGAAGGAGGAGAACAGGTTGGAGTTTCTGGAATAAGTTTGTGGAGGTAATCAATAGGAAAGAGAGAGAGAGAGAGACTGTTTTTCCTCTGTGGTGACTGAGAGGGCCAAGCCATTTTGAGGCCTGCTTAGGCCAAAAAGCCTAGCTAGGCCTAGAAGGGCTGGCAATTGGCACAGAGCGTGATTAACCGAACTGGTTTAAAGCTGAAAGAGATCTAAGGAGACAGTAAACTTACTTATATAAGAAAGAGAGAGGCAGCTTTTTTCCCCTCTATGTGACTGCAGAGTGGGCAGGGCCTTTGAGGCCTACCAAAGGCCCAGAAGCCTTACTAGGCCAAGAAAGTACTGACAGTTGGGGGAGTGATCTGAAGGCATACAAGGAGGCAGTGAATTTATATATATATATATATATTTTTTTAGAATAGGTTTTTTAGCATAGATTCTGGGGATTCAGTTTAGTGATAAGGAGTTGTAAGTTAGGCTCAGAGAAACCTGAGCAAGAAGCAAGTTCTTGCAAACTAGACGGAAATGGGTAAAAACTTAGCTCCCTGTTAGATTTAGGGTTCCTAATTCTCAATCTTCATTACCTTTCCTCAAACCTTTTCCAATATTTATTAAATAGAGGCTTTCTTACATTTGTCTACAGTCGTTATCCATTGTGCAGGCCCAGTTACATGGAGTTCCCCCCACTTAACATTCCTATATTAACATTCCTGGCTGTTCTTATTTGCAACATTATTGTGATAAATTGTATTAACAGGATCATGGACTATTTTGTCTGCCAGATCTGTGGATATGGGAAGAATTTATGACTAAAAAAGAGATAAAGAGCATCATGGGATATAAAAATGTATACTTTTGATTACATTAAATTTAAAATATTTTACACAAACAAAACCAATACAACCAAGGTTAGAAGAAAGCAGAAAGGTGGGGAACCTTTTTTACAGCAAATTTCTCTGATAAATCTTCATTTCTCAAATATATATAGAGAACTGAGTCAAATTTTTAAGAACTCAAGTCATCCTCCAGTTGATAGTCAAAGGATGTGAACAGGCAGTTTTCAGAGGAAGAAATCCAAGTTGTCTATAGTCAAATGGAAAAATGCTCTAAATCACTATTGAATAAAGGAATGCAAATTAAATCAATTGTGAAGTACCACCTCACATTTATCAGATTGGCTAATATGATAGAAAAAGGAAATGACAAATGTTGGAGGGGAAATGGGAAAACTGAGACACTAAAGCATTATTGGTGAAGTTTAAACTGATCCAACCATTCTGTAGGGCAATTTGGTACTATACTCAAAGGGTTTTAAAACTGTGTATAACTTTCTGATGCAGCATACTAGATCTGTATCCCAAAGGGATCAAAGAAAAGAAAAAAGAACCAATTTGTATAAAAATATTTATAGCGGCTCTTTCTGTGGTAGAAAAGAATTGGAAACTTGGAGTATCCCCATCAATTGGAGAATGGCCAAATAAGTTGTGGTAGATGGTTGTGATAGAATACTCTTATGCTATAAGAAATGATGGGCAGGATGCTTTCAGAAGAAAATTGGAAAGATTTGAATGAACTGATGCAAAGTGAACTGAGTGAACCAGAAGAGCAGTGTACAATATACTAATACAGTTTACAGAAATATTGAATAATGAGCAAGTATGAATGAATTAGCTATTCTTAGCAATATAATGATCTAAGACATTCCCAAACAACTCATGATGAAAATGCCTTCTGCCTCTAGAGAAAGAATTGATGGAGTCTTGAATATGGATTGAAGCAAACTATTTTTCATTTTCTTTCCTTTTTTGTTTGAGTTTTATTTCACAAAATGAATAATATAGAAATATGTTTTACATGATTGCATGTGTATAACCTAAATCAGATTGCTTACCATTTCAAATAGTGGGAAGGGAGAATCTGTTAAATGAACAATAGAGAAAACAGAGGAAGACTTAAGGAGAAGCTTGTTTCTTGTGAGAATTAACTTATTTAATCAAGAAATATTTTTTTAAAAGATAATTTTATAAGGAGTGAATCTGTAGAGAGATTACTTAAAATGATTAGTATCAGAGCCTGAAGATTATTATTTTACTGCCATGGCTGGAGAGAAGCAAGAGAAGAATAAAAGGAAGTTGAAAGATCCTTTCTGATAAGTCTGTTTTCACCTTCATTTTGTGAAAAAGAATTTTAGAGAAGAGACTTTCCTTGGTTTCATGAGAGAAGCTGAATGGTATGAGACTTTGTTTCTATAAGTAAAGAGATACCATCCACCATCATAATGGAAATTCTAGGTGGCTCTGAATATAACATAGCCAAAATATTCAAAATAATTATTTCTCAGCTTATTATTGAATTCATTGACTAACAAATTGTGCTTTTAGTAATTTTTAACATTTATTCATTGATATTTAAGATATTAAATATGTAGAAATGTGAGTGGTTATTGTTAAAAAGAAAGTTACTTTAATTTATTCTCTAAATAATATTTATTGAAATAGAGTGGGGCTCAAGCCAACTTATTAATAAAAAGGTTGCAATTTGATTAATTATTAAGATTCCAAAAATACCTCTGGCCTTTCCTAGAGCTCAAGGTAATAAGATTAAGCATGAGAACAAGTCAAATAGTTTGAGGAATGACCTATAAATGACGGTTGGTTGACCCATGTAACCTCCCTGCACATGTATATTACTTTACAAAGATTTTAGGTTCTTGAGCTGACCTGATGTGAGAATGCTGCAATATAATTTTTGAACCTTTGTTTCTTTCACATTAGTGCCTTTGTTTTTAAAGCATCAGATAATGAACTCTGAAATATTTTATTGTTGCCTAAAACGAAAATGTAGAACCTGAGCCATTGTTTAGCTTCTCTAATATACTATGCTTTCACACATGGTGTGCTTTCTGTGAAAACAGTATCATCCAAGTTTCTGAAAGGTAAATCAGCCTAGAAAAGATGAGATTTTTCTGCTGATGAAAATATACAAAAATGTTTTCAAGGATAACCACATTTTTTAAATTAAGGTATAATTTCCTGAGGATACTTTCTAATGGAGCTGTGCAGTTTTTATATATTTGTTAAAAGAATCCATCTCCTTGACATATATTGAAAAGCCACATTTTAAAAAAACAAACAGGGATTGTATTTTGCCTTTATATTTTCAGTGCTTATTATGATGCCTTGCTCATAAAAGCTTAATAGTTGTTTTTTTGACTGGCTGAATTCTTTTTGTTTTGACATTTTATTAAGTTGCTGTTTGTAACAAAATGAAAAATATGGGCTAATATATGTAGATTGAGAGATAAAGTATTTCTTAAGCTCTTGCTGTGAGCCTACATATTGTTAAGCATTGAAAATACAAATACATTGCAATATGGAATTCCTCCAGTTCTTTATTCCTTTGAGCACAATAGTATTCCATCACCAACAGATACCACAATTTGTTCAGCCATTCCCCAATAGAAGGACATTCTCTCATTTTCCAATTTTTTGCCACCACAAAGAGCATAGCTATAATTATATGAATATCTTAATAATTGTGTGTGTAATGGCAATGTTTAAGAGTAGATCCAAAATATATGGTTAAAAGACAAAACAATTGTGCTGATCTTTTTCAATTTCAAAGGAGTTCTTTATTTTTTTTTAGCATTCAACCAGAGCCAAGTTTTATTGTTTTTAATTCTGCCAAGAATTGTGTATACTGAATAACTCTCAACTTCTTCAGTAGTACAATATTTTGAGACAGGAAAGTTGAATGTTTTGCATTCTTTTTTAAATTTAGTTTAAGGCATGAACTTGAAATTCTAGCACTTTGCACAAAATTTTATAAAAATTTCCTTCCAGCTTGTGTACTTGGTAGAGGTAATGCTTTTCATTGAAACAAAAATGAGAAATGTTATTTCTATTAGAAACATCTGTAAGATTCTAGAAAGTTGAATCTTAAAAAAAATCACAGTATAAATCACTAAAGAATATCATTGGATCATTTTAAAAAGTATTTATGAAGCATCTATTATGTATCAGATATTGGAGATACAGGTACAAAGAATAGAATAATCCCTACTTGTACTGAGATTGCATTCTAATGATATATAGTAAGTACATATAAAAATGTATACAGCATAAATATAAAATTAATGAATAACTATCAGCATACATTCTGAAAGTAAATAGGTGGTATGAGAACTAGGTCACTAGCTATAGCAGGAATCAAGAAAAACTCCCGGCAAAAGATGTTACCTAAGCTACATCTTAGAGGAAGAGATTCTATGACTGTCGTGGTGAACCTTTTAGAGATGGAGTGCCGGGGCCTGGCGCTACCCCACCCCCTCATATCAAGTGCCATGCTGCTCCCCCCCCCCCAACACCATGTGCTGTGCTTCCCTACCCCCTTACTCTATACAGGGTAGGGAGTAAGTGCTTCCATTGGACTGCTGGGTGGAGGGGCAGGTGAAGTGAGAAATGCCCTTAGAAAGTGTAGAGAAGGGGAGGGGAGTGGCCTGAGCGCTCAGCTCCCCTCCAAATGTGCTACCTGTGAGCTGCCTGCTTAACCCTCTGTGTGCTCCCTTTGGGCTACTGGGTAGAGGGGCAGGTGGTGTGAAAAGTGTTGTCAGGCATGGTGGAGAGGGGGAAGGGAGCAGCTGTCTGAGTCCCTCTGCCTTTCTAGTAATGAACTCTGGGAGTTGAGGGAGAGCAGCCGAGTACCCACAGAGAGCACTCTACATGCCATCTTTGGCACCCATTTAAGATTCCCCATCCTCATCAGAGAACATACTGCAGACAACATTTTGAAAGTAGGAATTCTTATGCCAATATCATTTTTAAAAATTGTGTTTTCTTTCCCCAATTAGATTATAATCTTGAAGGCAATAATTGATTCTTCAATTTATTTTGGATCTTCATAATGCCTAATGTGTTGCTTTCTACATACACACTAGGCACTCAAATGTTGAAATTTTAACTGAAATCACGAGGTACTTTTTTTGTTCTGGTACATTATCGGTAATACAAGTAATGAGTGCTCTTGTACTAGAGTTTATATGGTTAGTGTGAGTGTCATGACAGTCTGAAATGGTCAGGAACCTATACAGTTGCTACATCTCACACAAACTAGAAACTAGAAACTGAAATCACGAGGTACTTTTTTTGTTCTGGTACATTATCGGTAATACAAGTAATGAGTGCTCTTGTACTAGAGTTTATATGGTTAGTGTGAGTGTCATGACAGTCTGAAATGGTCAGGAACCTATACAGTTGCTACATCTCACACAAACTAGAAACTTGAGGGAATTTCCCCAGTGTAGTGTGTTAGACATGGCTCAGAAATACCATTAGGTGCATTCTGTAAAAATCCTTTGAGATTTAGTCATTTATGTCTTGATAATTTTTTCTACTCATTCATTCACTTACAGAACATTTACTCTGTGGAACCTGTTAGATTAGCACCTTGTAGATTAAATAAAAACAGACCTATAAAAGATTTAGTAAGTACTTTAACTGTTCATAAGAAGCATAAAATTAAGTTTGGGTGATATACTTATCTGATAATATACTTGTTACTATGTGCCTAAGAAGCACATAGTCAGAATTGTGGGGGTAGTTTTGTCAAGATTGTTTTTAAAGGAGACAGGGGACATGGGGAGAGGAAAGTGGAACACCTCCTGGGAAAGAACTTTGTGTAAATAAAATAAACAAGTCATGGACAAATAATGGTAAGCAAATTAGCCTGACTAGAGCTGGCAGAATATATTGGAAAGGTACTAAGAGATAAAGTGGGAATATGTTATTAGACACAGCATCATTGCAGAGCTGGCACTTGGGTTACTCTGTAACCCCTCTTCCTAGCACCCAAAGACATTTTTTGCATGCTCCAGCCCTCTGTCCCCACCACCCATAGCAAGCACTTTCTCCCTCAATTCTCCACAATAATGAGGGCTCTGGGACAGTTTGCATTTGCCCTATGGGCACTTGAACTCAGGGAAAAGGTTCACCAAAGAGGGCTAGCATATTCTCAGTGAGGAACTTTCTCTACCAATTTAGGTTGAAACTTCTTTATACCTTAGCTTTAGAGAGTTTCCTAGCAGTATTAAGAGATTGTCACTTGCCCAAAGACACCCAGCCAGCATATGTTTGAAGAGAGTCATAACTGCAATTATATAATGACATACCAAAATGTTCAAAAATTTATCAAATGTCTACTTTGTGTGAGACATACAGGAGAAAATTTTTATGAAATAAAGTCCTTACTTTCATAGAATTTCTTTCAAGTAGGAGGAAATGAAGTATGCACACATTATTAACTTTAAAACAGGAAATAATAACTGATAAGTATATTAGAGATGTGTGGAACAATGTGTATTGTTTACAAAGAATATATAAGACCTAAGAATTGAAATTGGAGACAGGATAAAAGTGTTTGTAATATAAGAAAGCCATGTTTGGTGATGCTTCCTATTATTAGTGTTAAAGAAAAACTTTTAATTTTGTCTTTCCAAGCCATGTGGAGTGGAGGTAGGGTATTATTATTGCTACTGACATAATGAAAGGAACTAATGAAAGGAACTTTAGTTAGTTTTCATAGAAAGATTTCAATATTTTATTTGAAATATATTTCTATATACATCATAGAATGTAAATTCTTATATACATTAAGAAGCAGGTAACCTTTTGAATTATCTTTGCCTTCATTATTAACATTTGATGCTACAAGAAATCTAAATATGTACAACTTAAATCATAACATTTTATATAGTTATTAAGATGAATTATCTTTGTATAAAATAACTAGTACACAGTTGGTATTTATTAGATGGTTCTTGAACATTATTAGTAGATATTCTCTTTTCTACCTCATTGCCTTCAGGAAATTGAATTTCACTCATTGAGAGAAGCTCTGTCTTTTGTATCATTAATTGATGGATACTATAGATTAACAGCAGATGCACACCATTACCTCTGTAAAGAAGTAGCACCCCCAACAGTCCTTGAAAATATCCAAAGCAACTGTCATGGCCCAATTTCGTAAGTAATGCACACTTTAAAAAAGGGAGTGGGGGGAAGACGCACCAAGATACTTTGTACAGCAGAAATGTTTTGTTATAGTAACCCCAGTCATTATACCCATAAAATTTTGTCAACTGTCTAAATACCCTTAAAGATATCCAACCTATATGTCATACATAAATTTTCAAAATCAATTTTTTTCTGGCAGTGTGAATTTGGTCTTTTCTAAGACTTAGATGCTATTTGAAATATTACAATTATATGCATATATTAGTAAATTGCATGCCTTAGAATAGTTGTACAAATAGAGTTTTATGACATCTTGACTTTCAAGGTAATCAAAAATAGATGTGGTATTTTGAAAGAGAATGCTCATTTTAAAAATTGAATTATGATTAAAAGACAGAATATTTCAAAAAAATAAAATCATTGCTGTTGTCTCTGGGAGACTTTTTCCACCACAAAAGCCATCAGTATCCTTTGTGGGATTCCAAAACAATTGGGACATCCTCAAGATATCTTTAATATAAATAGTCAATAATTTTTTTTACCTAGAAAAATTGCCTACAAACGTAAAGAATGAAGTCTCAATTTTTTGTAATCTTCAATGTTATTTTAATTATATTTTGATGATAAATATCCATCTATTTGAAATTTTTGTTGCATACATAAATGTGACATCTTGACAAAGTCTGGTTTTGAAATGTAAATATGTATTTAAATTCATATGCATATATATTTCTATTTGTGTGTATTGTAGTAGCAGTGATCATTGTTGGCAGAATTAATTGTACTCATATCATTTTCCTAGTAAATAGATAACTTCTTCTTTACCCTTAGGATGGATTTTGCCATAAGTAAACTGAAGAAAGCAGGTAATCAGACTGGCCTCTATGTCCTTCGACGTAGCCCTAAGGACTTTAATACATATTTCCTCACTTTTGCTATTGAGGTGAGTAGACTATGATGGTGAATTATACTGCTTACCAGAACAAGAAAGAGCTTATCTAGTCCAAAGATTTTTGCACATTTAACATTATTCCTTAGTCTATAGTCAGAATGATAGCTATCCTTTGGGTGTGGTGATGCACATATTACTTAAACTCCCACTTTTAGTCTGTAGGAATGGTAATACTTTTAGTCTTCTTCCAAGATTGAATTTAAACACCTAAAAGATTTGTGATTTTTGACCACGTGAATAACTTACTTCTTCTCAATTTATTTGATGCTTTAGTCAGTAATCTTTGTTATTTGATACCACTTCTAGTGACCAGCCCTCTTTTGATGAAACTCTCCAGCCCTGGCTAGGCTGTTCCTTAGACAACAAACATATGGTCAGTCCATTGTTTGCCCCATATTCAAAACCTTTCTAAATTAGTAGCGTCCTATATGATTTTCCATTTCCAGGCATAGATTTTATCAGTATGCCATGATGAGTTATTGTATTATTTGGATAATTAATGAAAAATTGAAGAAATAAGCTATAATAAATTTATTTTATTATCTCACCTTGCAATTTTTCTGTGCTCATTGTCTCATCAGTTGGGTAAACAGTATTTTGGCCAATCCAATTCAACCCTTGGATATTTTTTGTTTTAATTTTACTTGGGGAACTTTGCCAAATGAGGAAGAACAAAATAGGTCATAAGCAATTTGATTCATTTTTAAAACACAGAGGTATAAAGAGAAATAAGAAAATCAAAAGGAAATAAAAGCACTCTAATTATAGTAGGCATGTTCATAGTTTTAAAAATTTTCAAAGTGCCCTTTATAAGCCTTGATCTCATTTAATTCCTGAGTTAAATACTATAGATTATCCCCATTTTACAGATGAGGAAACTGAAGCTCAGAGAAACTGAAGCACAATTTTTGTTGTGGAAGAAGCATTTAAACTCAGGTCTCTTTTGCCTCCAGACATCCTCCTCTTTCCACCACACAGCCCTGATGCTCATAGTCTTTAAAAACCATAATCTCTTTTAAAAGAATGGCTTTCAGCAGGATGCACTAGTGAAATGCAATTTGTATCTTTTAAAGCATAAAACTGTTAAAACTTCACTACAATGAAGATTTTGGAATAAGAAAGATCTTTGTTAGACTCTGTCCAAGAAAGAAATTAACTAAAGAAATGTGCTTAAATGAAATTTCCATAAACTCTGAAAGTACATTTTTGCTAAAGAAATAGCAAACTGAGAATCGAGGATTAGAATGGGAACCAGGAGAGTTGGGTCATAGTTCTTCTTATAGCCATGTGTTAGTTATGTAGCCTGTAGTAAGTAATTTCACTTTTTTTGGTCGTATTTAAAACAGTGATAATAATATTTACCCATGTTACCTACCTCATATTGTATGGTTTGAGTGAGATGTGAAAGTGATGTCAACTTTTTTTAAAAATTGTCCCTGTAATTTCACAACTTCTAATGTGGTTCTTCCTCTACTAATGCAAATTGGCATCTTCTCTGCAAATTATAATCTTAGTCAGTTGCCAACATGGGGAAGAGGGGGTAGTCCCTGAGAGAGTTCAGTGATTTGCCCAGTCACACAGCCAGTATATGCCAGAGGTGGGATTTGGACTCAGATCTTACTGACTCTAAGGTTAGCATTCTATCCATTATACTGCACTTTTACTTGTCAACTATGTTATTTTGTGACAAATACTTATAGCAGCTTAGATATAATTCATATAAATAGAACACAATTTGCTTTTTACAATTATAACCATTCTTATTTTTAAAACATCTTTGATTCCCAATTCAAATGAGAAAATTTCTTTACAAATCTGACTATTTTAATGTTAGCATTTGGGGTTAAAATTTGGTCAAAATATGCTCCTTCCATGAGTATTCTAAAATGGGTAACCCAAGATCATGTGAGCATGTCATAAGCAACAAATTGATACATATGAAATAATTAGTAGATCTTAATTTTTATTCTTAGTATATTAGTGACATTTTACCAAAATAATCATACTATGTTTCATGTCTTACGTTTCTCTGAAATTAAGCAAGTATTAATTGAGTGCTTGCTACTACATACCTAACAGTACTGGTTGCTTCGAAGGTTACAGAAGAACTATGATATAGTTCTTAACCTCAAGAAACTTAAAAGATTTTAGGTAAAGCAAAGATTAAGCACATGTAACTCTAAGATAATATTACAAGGTAGGATGCAAAAAAAATGTTATGCCATACTGACCTGCTGAGGTGACTTGTGAAGTGATTTGCAAACCTTAAAGCTCTATTTAGTTATTATTTTACATAAGCCTTATAACTATTTGAAAATATGATCATGGATTTTATAGATCTATAGATAATATAGAATATATATATATATATATATATATATACATACATACATATACAGAGGATAATGGGCTGAGGCATAATTTCCCCCGTCTATTCTCTTAAATTATTTATTAAGGTACAAGTAAAGAGAGTGGAAACAGAAAAGTTGGAAGAGAACCTATAAACCCTTTATCATAGCTATTTTATTTAGTAGATAACTTCTCGTTTTTAGAAAGATATTCAGAATGATTCAGAATACAAATCAGTTGTATTGTTTATTTGTTGTTAAGACTCATTACTAAGGCACTACTATTATATAATTTCATGGTTCCCTTTGACCAAAAACTGCATACATAATAATACATAATGGCAGTACATTAGATATCAGAGTTTAAATTCCCAGATTGACCCTCGTAGATTGTTTTTTCTCCCTCTTTCCAATTTAATCATTGTGACAGTTATTATGATGTATTTTTTCCTCTATATAATTAAACTCATACAGCGAGAAAGTGCCACTGATTATAAGCACTGTTTGATTACAAAAAATGAGAATGGGGAATTCAACCTTAGTGGGACTAAGAAGAGCTTCACTAATCTTAAGGATCTTTTGAATTGCTACCAAATGGAAACTGTCCGCTCAGATAGTATCATTTTCCAGTTTACCAAGTGCTGCCCTCCAAAGCCCAAAGGTAAGACTTTCTAGTCATTCTCCATTTGCTATCATAAGGATATCTTACACATATATCATTTATTTTGCTTCCTGAAATCTTAAACTTCTTTTTAAGAATTTTTAACATTTTATTTTTTCCAATTACATATAAATAATTTTTAATCAAAATTTTTCTTACATTGGTGAGACAGACCTTTCTTGTCAACTTTCTAAGTAGGCTTGGGTTGGAAAATTGTTTCATTGTATCCTTTTACTGTTTCTACTGCTCCAGAATTTGTTTTGAGGCATTATTTTAAAGTGGCTTGGAGGAGAATTTGGAAGAACTGAGGCAAATCCCTGTCTTTACTTGACCATCTTGGCTCTACTTCTCTTACACATATTTCAGGATAAAAGAGTTGTAGACTGACTTATTCTCATATTAATGGGGAACTATCAATCCATCCAAAACAGGCAGCTATCAATCCATGCATTTGGAAAAGGGCAAGTTTTGTTTTTTGTTTTTTGTTTTACTCTAAGAAAGACCCTAATATGGTGAGATTCCATAATGACAAGTACTCTTGGCATACTATAGTAATATATCAAATATGTATATACTGAGCTGATGAGAAGTACTACTGACATTTGTACATTGCTAAAATCAAATGTGTTTGTATTTAGTTTTTCAGTGCCTCATTTTCTTTAGCCCTGAATGAGAAAAATATAAACTAAAATAAAAATACATGAGAACAAATGAATCAAGCAAATGAAGATAAATGTAATGAAGATCAGTGAACAGGGTGGAGGACAAAGAGAAAGCAAGAGGGAGTCAGTAATTAAGATAGATTTATCAGGACTGACAATTTTCAAAATGGTGGATCCTCTTTCAGATTGCACTGCAGTTGAACAGTGAAGTATCACCTAGTTCTTACTATTAGAAAGGGTCAGTCCTAGTGAAACTTGTCATTAAAAATGTGTATAGTTTGGGAATCATTAATTATCAAACTATATGTTCAAGTCTTGAACTATTTCTGAAATGTAGGTATGTTATGTCTCCCAAAGCAAAAACAAAATAAACAATAGAAGTAAACAAATGCTCTTACAAAAAAACAAAGTTTAAAACCTAGCCATTTCTGGGAAGATAATAATAACTAGGTATCAAAAACAACAATGAATTGCCCCTGGGAATTTAAATTTGAAATCTTTCTACTTTCCCCTTGAAAAACTGATTTTGTGACCTTCTGATTCTTAACATGTTTTTAGGACTTAAGATGTACTAGTCCGTTAAAAGTTCAGGAATAATTAAAACATTCAAAATATGGCACATTCTTTACCATATTTTTCCCTCTGGAGTAAAAAAGCTTGCCATTTGCTGAAGTAAACATTTTGAGAAATAGACAGTAATTACATTGAAAAAGTAGTATATTTTTCTATTCTGGATGAAATTACTTTTATTCTTTATTTAATCATGTTTTATTTATTCATTTCCCTGGGAATATATCCCCAGTTCAAATATTTGAAGATCAAAATTTAATGAATAACTTCAGATACAGTAATTTTTAAAAGAAATATATCAATAAGGAACTGGTAATCATTTTGAGTGCCTACTATATTATTGTACTATATAAAATTTATCTATAATTCACTTCAAATATTTATTAGGCACTGTGCTAGACTACCAGTTCATTTATATTGTTGACAAATACATGTTCTCTTCCCTTTTGACTCTGTGTTCTCTAGATAAATCGAATCTTCTAGTCTTCAGGAGTAATGGTATTTCTGATGTCCCCACATCACCAACATTGCAGAGGCACAATAATGTGAACCAAATGGTATTTCATAAAATCAGAAATGAAGATTTAATATTTGTAAGTTATTTGATATGGACAATTTTCCATTTAAAACTGTAAGACTTAAATGTAGCACTTTGAAACAATATCTTCTTTCAGCTTCCATCATTTGTTTTATTCGTATTATAGAAGAGACATAGAAGCAAGTACTTTATTAAACTTGGATTAGGAATGAGAAAATATGCTAGTAGTTTTAATAGTAAACTATGATATTAAACTTAGATGTTACTAGGGGAATTATTAAAGAAGTAGTAAGTATAAGTTATTAGATCCCTTTCCCTTTGGGGCCTGAAAAGGAACCTTTTATTCTCTTCTACAATTAGAAAATTTACTTCTGTATAGCAGGCATCATAAGATAGTAGAAGTAGTACTAAATTGGAAGCCAGATATGTAAGTAAGCTATGTAACCATTTCTATGGGTTTCAGCTTACTTTTCTAACAATTATGAGGAGTTTGAATTAATTAAAGTCCAAGACCCCTTCTTACTTAAACATTCCTTGATGATGTCGCATATTTCAGAATTTTAGAATTCAGAAATTTAGATATTTAGATTTGAAAGAGATCTCAGTTGCCGTCTGTCTAACCCATCCCCCAAAGGAATCACCACTGCCACACTCCTTGACAAGTGGTTATCCAGCCTGTCCTTAGACTTCTCCAGGTTAATTAGAGCACCAGTTCATTCAGTTGGCATTATGGCATGGACTTCCCACTGACTGCCTTTTCCTTTAAACTATTGTGTTATGTCTCCTTCCCCTTCACTTAAGACACTTTGCTGTCCTGGATGCCTTCCTTTGTGCCCACTCCATTGTGTCAGTAGCCCTAAATTGTGGCACCCAGAATTGAACACAGTATCCTAGAAATGCAGAACTGAATACAGGATCTCTGCCATCCCTTTCCTGGAAGCAGTGCCTTATTTAATGTTTCCCAAGATCACATTAGCTTTTTTGATCCTTAGATTACAATGCTGATTCATATTTTCCTATGCCTGAGTTGGAGTTCTCCAGATCAATGTGGAGAGGAAGGTACAATATTCCCCCGAGACATCTCTTCCCTTTTATAAAGACTGAAGTGTTGGCATCCTTGCTCTTTCTCTCATTTTATAATCAGGGCACTTGTGGACACAAAAGTGTCTTTAGACCATAAGCTTCTCAAAGGCACAGACTGTCTTTTGCCTCTTTTTATGTCCCTATTGCTTAGCATAGTGCCTCACACATAGTAGATGCTTAATAAATGTTGATTGTCTGATGTACTGTCAGATAGTCATTGCATTACTTTTATGCTTTCAACATGCTTGGTTCCAGTCAGATTTGGTGAGCTCAAGATTACCCTGGAGAGACAGGTTGCCTGCCAGAAGGATTCTTTATAACATTGATTCCAAAAGTTTTTGGCTTTTCCCAGGATCTTGGGATAATAGAACTAGTCCCAGGTGCTCTCCAGATTTTAGTTCACTCTGCCATAATCTACTTTTTCCCTAAGTTGAATCAACTAACTTCTTGACACAGCCTAAAAATGATTAATTTCAGCATTTTAACCTTTAAAGTTGGATGTAGAAACTCCTGGATCAATCAGGTCTAGTATCACTTATATACTGATTCTGCTCTAAATTTTATAATTCAACTAAAACTTGACTAATCTCAAATATAAAGTAATTTAAGAATTATTCAGCCAGTCATAGTGTTTTCCTCTATAGTAAGACTACTATTGTCTCTCCTCTTCTTGCTCTCCAAATCAAAGCCCACCGATTGCCAGAGAAAGGTCCTTTTTCTTTCTAGGTCCTTTGCCTTTTGAAGACCATGAAACAAAAAACTAAGCTAAATTACAGAAAGCAGAAATCTTTTCAGAAGTTGGGATGTAGAGTTCATCTGCTTTAGTTGCAATATGTCTTAGTCTAGAAATTTTAAAAGGTTATAGATGATATTGTTATTTCTGAATATGAGAAAAAAGGTAGATTGAAAAAACAAAATGAGGTGAAAACCCTGTGGTCAAAAACTTGACTTAAAGTTGAATAAAAAGAATGGCCACATAACAGCTGTTGTAAGTATCTTTCTTATTTTTATTATTAAGTAGACACACAATTATGAACAATTAGTCACCTTTAAAAGCAATTGGAAAAAATTCTCATTAGTCATTTTCAAAATGAAACTACCATTACCTTTGGGGACTTGTTATGTTTTTATTTAATTGTAGTAAGTGTTATGTTAAATGAATCAGAGGTAGTATATTAGCATATTAAACTCTAAGACAATTATAAATTCCATAGATCATAGGACATTGAAGTATTGCTTTCAGCATCACATGTGCTATTATTGTTCTTGTTTTCAGTCTTATGTTATTTAAAGGAATGGAAGAATCACTTGATAGACCCCTAAGTTTCCCAGTTTAGCTTGCAAGTATAGATGTCATATGTTCATATTTGACTTATTTTTTTATTGATTTCCAACATTTTTTCCTTTCTACATTTCATCTTTCTCTAATGTTTTTTTATTTTTATTTTTTTTTAAGAATGAAAGCCTTGGGCAAGGCACTTTTACCAAGATTTTTAAAGGTGTAAGAAGAGAAATAGGAGACTATGGGCAGCTCCATGAAACAGAAGTCCTTTTAAAAGTTCTGGATAAAGCACATAGAAATTATTCAGAGGTTTGTATCCTCTTTTAAGTAGTTAATAGGGTTGAAAGAATAATTTTATTTTTCAACTCATTTGATTTGTTTTTGTTGTGGAATTATGTAGTAATTATAATATTTTGTTAACAGTTCTATTTCCTGATTTTTTTCAGCTTACAATCATTCTTTTTTCTTCACTCATTTCTTCCCCTGACTGGAAGAAAGAAAAAAAGAAAATCAAAGCCCTTATTAAAAATATACATAGTCAAGTAAAATAAATTCCCATATTGGACACATCCAAAAATGTATCTTATTTTGCAGATTAATCTGTTACCCCACTGCCAATAGATAGGTAGCATTCTTCATCATTGGTTCTCTTAAAGGGTAATGATTTAAATATGCATACATAGAAATCCTATTTCTAGCATATAGTATCCCTTTATTTTTTTAAGGAAAAAAAATCCCTAAAAATCAGCAATTTTTCTCATCAAGATTAAAGTAAGGATGGGCTTTTATTAAAGAAATGTATTTTCAAACTAATTAATATTAGCCTTTCCCTCTGAGTATTGAGATACTTCATATGAGATACTTCGATAGGCCAGAAATATTAGGCCCCACAAGTATTAGAGTACTAGGAACCCAAAAGCTCCAAGAATGATAAGGTAAAGTACAGCCATCCTCCTCTATCTGAGTTATCATCAAGTTTTCCACTTGTATCAGAATGAATCTTTCTTGTTAATTTTTATTTTTTATGGAGGTCTTCTATCACTATCTCCCTCCCCTACTGCTTTGTCCATAACTCAGACTATTAATCTTTGAGATTCTCCAAAATAAAACTTTACCTTAAGGGTAAACTCCTATGGCTTTTATTTAGTGAAAACGGGAGAAGAGGGAAAGCCTGCATCCTAAAAAAACTATTTATTAACCCTGTGTGCCCCCAAAGCTCACACCTTCTTCTTTCTTCTTCCCCTGGATTCTTAACTGGGGTTCCGGAAGATGTTTTAATGTTTTGATAACTATTTTGATATAATTTATTTCTTTTATAATTTATAAGTAATTAGAATATGTTATTTATGATTCCTTTATAATATTATAAAATCATATATTTTATGTATTTAAAAACATTCTGTTTTTTGTTGTTTTTTTTTAAACCCTTAACTTCTGTGTATTGGCTCATAGGTGGAAGAGTGGTAAGGGTGGGCAATGGGGGTCAAGTGACTTGCCCAGGGTCACACAGCTGGGAAGTGTCCGAGGTCAAATTGGAACCTAGGACCTCCTGTCTCTAGGCCTGACTCTTAATCCACTGAGCTGCCCAGCTGCCCCTTTAAAAACATTCTGAATAAGTTTTATAATTTTGCCAGACTACCAAAGGGGTTACCCATGATGCTAAAAAGGTTAGACACTCTAGCCCTGTCCCATCTTATTTGGTGATCTCATCAGCTCCCATGGATTCAACTGTCATTTTTATGCAAGTGATTCTCACTTTATCCATGTCATGCCCATTGCCCCTCTAAGCTCTGTCCTAGACCTTTTCCTCTTTTCCCTCTATATTCTTTTAGTGATCGTATCAACTCCCATAGATTTGATTGTTATCTCTCTATAAATGAGAATTCTCATGCTATTAATTATCTATCTTCAGGACATATTGAACTAGATGTCCTTTAGATATCTAAAACTCAACATGTTCAAAACATAATTCATCTTTCTCCTCAGTCTCCCCTCTTTTGAACTTGCATATTAATGTTGAGGCAACCACCATTCTTTCACCAGTTCACAACTTTAGTGTGACTTATCACTTGTCCCCACATATCCAATCTGTTTTCAAATCTTGACATTTCTATCTTCATAAAATCTCTAATATATGCCCCCTTCTCTCCATTTACACAGCCAGGTTCTCATCACTTCTTTCCTGAACTACTACAACAGCCTTCGAATTGGTTTTTCTTTCTCAAATCTCTGCTTCAATTCATCCACTCAGCTCCTAAAATGATTTTCCTCAGAATAGGTCTGCTTATGCTACCCCCATCCAAACTGAGTAAGCTTCAGTAGCTCCCTCTGACCTCCAGGATCAAATATAAAGTTTTGTATTTTCATTTAAATCCCTTCATGACCTGAGCCCTTCCTATCTTTTCAGTCTTTGTACTCTTGACTCTTTTTTATGAACTCTGATCCAGCTACACTGGCCTGCTTGCTGTTCTTTGCATGTAGCACACTACCTCCTGTCCCCATTCCTAGAATGTTTTCTCTTCTCTTCCTTCTCTCTATTTCCCTGGCTTCTCAAGACTTAAGTCAAATCCCACCTTTTGCAAGAGACTTTTTTCAATCCCCCTCGTTGCTAGCATCTCCCTTCTGAGATTACCTTCCACCTACTATGTATATATTTTATATGCATATTCAATATAAAATAATACATACATGTGCATATGTGTGTATATGTATATACTATGGATATATGTAATATTATGTCCATATATAAATATAAAATACATTATTATTTATCTGTTGTTTCCCCCATTAGAATGTGAGCTCTTTGAAGGCAGGTACCTTTTTCACCTTTCTTTGTATCTTCAGAGTTCCTGGTACAGAGTAAGTACTTAATAAATACTTGTTGACCAACTGACTAACTTGTTTATCTTCTGAGATAGCAGGAGATTGTTGTTATTGCTCTTGGTAGATGTCACAGCTGTTGACTCCCAGTCAAAAATCTCTGACCTATAAATCCTATAGACATATAATTATATATTACATCATAGCACCCATTTGTCACTTAGTAATCTTCCTTCTCTTACTTTTTTTATTCTTTCTAGTCTTTTTTTGAAGCAGCAAGCATGATGAGCCAGCTTTCTTACAAGCATCTGGTTTTAAATTATGGGGTCTGTGTCTGTGGAGAAGAGAGTAAGTTAAATGTTTAGTCATTTTTATGTGGATTTCATTCTTTTCCCATTGGGGGGTCCAGCCTGCTGATAGAGGAAGGTCTTTTTCAGAAGCATAGCTAAAATGTATAGAAACTGTAATTTGCCAAACCCCAGATGATGTAGGAATTTTCAGTACAACCTTTTAAATGGAAAATTAAAGTTATTGAAGAATAGGTCACATATTATTGTGCAGCTGATTAAAAATGCCAGAACCATAGAGTGCTATTCAAAACTGTCTACTTTTGCTTGTGATTGCATTTGTTTAAATATCAGCTATGCCTTTACATTATCTGGTCATGTCAGTTAAAAAAAAGTTCAATCATCAGTTCTTTGGATTCAGTAGAAAAAGACATTTAAGTAATTGTATTTTAACAAAACTAGTTATATTGGATACTTGTATGTACCCTCTTACTCATCTAGACCTTACAATGATACAGTTTATAAAAGAACATCACCCAAAAAAGGAATTCCACAATATCCTTTAGTAATACATTTCAGAACTTTTTTCATGTGTAACTTAAGCTCTTAATATTCAAATTTAAGCTCAACTTAAACAATAGCTGAAATAAGTCTGCCTGCTCAGAAATCTCTTTTTGGACTCAGGAGATTAGAGGTGTCCAGTGGAAGGATGTAGTACAGAAGACTCTCTAAGCCAGTGATGGACAACCTTTTGAGCTTGGTGTGTCAAATTTTGCCAAAAAATCGAGCATAACTTGGGTGGTGTGTCACTGTGAGAAAATTTCACAATATTTATAGTTTAAATAACAAAAATGTATAATTGTAATATATAACTGTACTTAATAAACCAAAATAGGTAAATTGATATAAGTAGAATTGTCATCTATAGTGCACAGAGTCTCTACACTACACTAAAGCAAATGTTTCATCCTCAGCATGCAGCCCCATACTTCTCTGTATGCAGCCTCGTGTCATCGAAAATGACTACGCATGTCAGTGTTGACACACATGTGATAGGTTTGCTATCACCACTCTAAGCTCAACAGGCAACCTTTTATGTGGAAATGACTACCACTGAGAACAGCTTCATTTCTTTTTTCCCCAATTCCAGACCTAGTACCATTTCAGTGCACAACTGGTCCCATATTTTAAAAAGCTTATTTCTTCAGTGGATGTGGAGAATGGTCATTCTTACCACCTGTTTTGTTTTTTTAAAATACATAAGGCCTTTATTCATTATATTTGTTAGGATAAATAGATCACATATTATAGCAGTTGCATAGAGCCTATAATTTTGCATTCCTCCTATCACTTAATTAACTATTCTGGTTAAAACATTGATGGCAAACATTTTCGAGACCAAGTGCCCAAACTGCAACCCTCTTACAGAATGTGAGCCCCCACCTTACCACAGACAGGGGAAGGAGGAAGCACTCCCATTGGGCTACTGGGGAGAGGGGTGGGTCATGTAAAAAATGTCCTCTGGCATGTGTGGAAAGGGGAAGGGAGCAGCCTTTCCTCCAGCATGCTCCAGCACACATGCCCTAGGTTTGCCAAAGTAGCATTAAATCATGATAGAGATTTGAGAAGTAGTAAATATTTTGGGAGTGTATTTTATGATTTCCTCATTCTCTGGTACTCTTTGTATGTTCATTCTTGAAAATGGTAATAGATTGCTTATTCTATTTTAGCTTGTCTCTACCCTAATTCTTTCATCTTTTTACTTGACATTTAAACTAGCTAACATAGATAGAGATGGAGCTTTATATACTCTACTGACTATTATCTGCATATGGACTATGTGCAACAAATTGTAAAATCTAAAGTTTATCTCCGTTTCACTCAGCTTGCCTTTCATTTTCCTTCCCTTGATGACAGTATGTGCTCAGTAGATGCTAAATACTTTTAGAATTAGAATAAACAAGATATAATTAGGAATTCCAGGCCAAATTTTCTTTTTTTAATTTTTTTAAACCCTTACCTTCCATCTTGGAGTCATTACTGTGTATTGGCTCCAAGGCAGAAGAGTGGTAAGGGCTTAGGCAATGGGGGTTAAGTGACTTGCCCAGGGTGACACAGCTAGGAAGTGTCTGAGGCCAGATTTGAACCTCCTGTCTCTAGACCTGGCTCTCAATCTACTGAGCCACCCAGCTGCCCCCCCACCCCGGTCAAATTTTCAAAAGTCAAATGCAAATATATTTTTATTATTCAACATTTCTTTATTAAAAGTACCTTACCTCCATTTCATTAGCATAAGAAAATGGGAGTTACCTTTTTTTTTAAGTGCAAGGATGCAAGTCCATTTAAAAACATATAACAGAATCAGTTTTTTCACTCTTTGTATAATAGCTTGCCATGGCCAAATTAGGTCACCACTTAATCATATTGATGATGAACCACCATAGGTTGGTCCCTTAATAGCAAACTCAGTATATTGGTTATTATCAAAACAGGTCAACAAGTATTTATTAAGTGACTGCTATGTGTCCAGGGGATACATATAAAGGCAAAAGATAGCCCCTGATCTGCAGAGGCTCAGAATAATGGGGGAGGCATCATCCAAACAACTATAAACAAGCAAAATATAGATTGGATAAATTATTTTCTTCTAAGAGACATCACTAACATTAATATGGTTTGGAAAAGGCTTCTTGCCAAAGGCAGGATTTTAACTAGGGTATGAAGGAAGTCACGGAAGCCAAGAAGTAGAGATGAAGAGGGAGAATAAAATGCTTAGATGGACTGTTGTGTGTGAGGAACAGGCAGAAGGCCAGTTTCATTAGATTGTAGAAATGTCAGGGAATACACATATCAGTAAGATCATAGCATCATTGAAATATTTAATTTCAATGTAACAAATACAAATAAGTTCATTTCAGATTATTTTAAAAACTATTACCTTTATTCATGATACAGTGTTCAAAGCTATAAGGCAAACTAGCATCTTTCATTTTTTAAAATATAATCTTTATATAGAATAAGCTCTATCATTTTCATGGATTTTTTTCTTTTTTAATTAATTATTTCAGGTATATATAGAAGCAGTTTTTCTCAATTGTTTCCTGACATTTTAGGATTCAGATTTTCTCTTTCTTCACTCCCCTCCCCACAGTGGTAACTAATCTGATATAGGTTTTACCAGTGCTTTCATGCACTACATAATTTCATATTGCTCATTTCTTATTTTATTTTGACATTTAAACATATTTTGTTAAATATTTACTATGTGTAATTCATTGTATTAGACAGCCAAGTTAATATGAAATATAAACAAGATGTAATTCTAGCTCTCAAGGAGTTTGTAATCTAATATAATGTTTCTCATAATTCCAGAGAAGACCCTTAAGACCCATTTCAGGGTGTCTGAAATCTTTTATTTTTTTTCATACCATAAATATTTATAGATGTAACTTATCTTAACAAAAACTCTTTAGGAGGTCTTCCTAATTTTTTTTAAACCCTTGTACTTCAGTGTATTGTCTCATAGGTGGAAGAGTGGTAAGGGTGGGCAATGGGGGTCAAGTGATTTGCCCAGGGTCACACAGCTGGGAAGTGGCTGAGGCCGGGTTTGAACCTAGGACCTCCCGTCTCTAGGCCTGACTCTCACTCCACTGAGCTACCCAGCTGCCCCCATCTTCCTAATTTTTAAAAGTGCAAAAGAATCCTGAGACCATAAAGTATGGTCTAAGAAATGTAATGTGTGTAAGGCAGTGTAGTTATTTAATAAGAGCTTATTATGAAAGTCATTAAAGCATTTTATTTAGCTTCTTCTATGTGCTAGGCACCGTGCTAAGTTCTGGAGATAACAAATGAGGAGCTCATACTCTGATGAAGAAAACACGCAAACAGATATTCATTAACAAGATTTATACAGGATAATTGGGAAATAATCAACACAGAGAAGGTATTAAGATGAGAGATTGGAAAAGGCTCCCTCTAGTGAGTGGAATTTTAACTGGGACCTGAAGGAAGCCAGGGAAGCCAAGAGCAGAGATGAAGGGAAAGCATTCTAAGCATAAGGAATAATCAGAGAAAATGCCTAGAAGCCAAGACTTAAAGTGTCTTGTTCAGAGGAATCTCCAAAGGAAGCCAGTGTTTAAGAAGACTAGAAAGGTGGGAAGGAGCCAGGCTATAAATGCCAAAATGAGGAGTTTGTCTTTAATCTGTGAGGTGATAGGGAGGACTGGAGTTTGTTGAGGAGGTGATGGCCTGATCAGGTCTGTGCTTTAGGAAAATCATTTTTTGCAGCTGCACAAAGAAGAACCTGGAGGAGGGAGAAACTGGTCACAGGAAGACCAGCAAGAAGGCTATTGAAATAGTCTGTGTATGATGAGATGGGGGCCTGCACTAGAGTGGTAGCAGTATCAGAGGAAAGAAAGGAACATGTTCAAGAGATGTTGCAATCACACTCAAACTTGAAATCCTAGTCTTAGTTCAAAATACTATATCATTATAAATAAGTTCTGGAACCATGTAGCAACAAATAAGGTTTAATGCACACATAGATTTAGAAATAGTCATGGCATTGTGAACCTTTGACCTTGGTAACAAACATTGCTTAGGTGACATTCATCTCCCAATACAAACCCGTGGCTTTATTTTTGAAAGAAAAGATGTTTTTCTGAGAAAAGATTGTTAACTTGACTAAAAAAATAAATGGATAAGGAATTTCCATGTCATTTCATGGCATTATATCTTTATGTAGTAGCTAAAAATAATAAATGAGACACTTGGGCTTCTTTATAGCTATAGTATTTTTCATCTATTTTTAGAAAGATATTTACATAATTTTTTGAGTCTTTAACTGCTCATCCTATTTTAAAAAAGACTGAATTATTATAGAAAACTTTCAACCAGAATCAGAGCAGTGGAACAGTTTTCTTACTAGTAATGTTAGGAATTGTTATATAATAAAATAAGCATCTTGCATATATCATAATTTAGACTTTATTGTACATCCAGGTAAAATAAAATACAATTTTTAAATTCTTTTTTTAGTGTGATTTAATTTTGTCTTAATTTATATATAATACCAGTGTATAGCTATAATCTATAAATATCTTAATAGTATTTTTCAAGAACATGTCCATACTTTTTGCTTTTTAGATATTCTTGTTCAAGAATTTGTGAAATTTGGATCGTTAGACACATACCTGAAAAAGAACAAAAATTCTATAAATATATTATGGAAGCTTGAAGTAGCCAAACAATTGGCATGGGCCATGCATTTTCTTGTAAGTAAACAAATAGAACCTCCTTTTGTCTTTTACTGTGGTGTTTAGAAATCTTTGCCTAGAAACAGGAGATGAAAATTATAAATAGGTGACATAGAATCTAAAAAACCTTGACAGGGTAGAATTGTTCATTCTAGGCACTTTTATAGGGTATTTATAGAGTTGCATAGACTAACTGACATACTGTTTCCTCCTGTCTTTAATAGGTAAACTCAAAGTATGCCTTTTCCAGAAATTTGGATATGTTATAGTAAAAGAATTTTGCCACCCTTTTCTCATTCATTTCTCATAAGACTTTAGAACAAAGAAGAACTTTTGACATTATCTAGTTTAAACTTTTCATTGAAAATATAGAAACTGAGGCTTCAAAGAGAGGAAGAGATTTATTCAAGATCTCATATCTAGCTTGTGTATTCATTTCATATTAGAGGTTTTAAACCTAAATTAACTAAACACATTTTATTACTATAACAATTTGTGATAGCAAAAGCTTTTCACAATATCTTCAGATAGGTATAAGGAAAAATAGCTTGATTATTAGAATGCAAGCAATTTCCATTAATGCATACTGACCCAGTCATAGGGCTACTACTAGTACAACAACAAGACAAATAAATGCCTCTTGAACGAGCAAGATTCTCATTCAGATAAATGATAATGTTTTTCTACTGTGTCAGTTTCAATTAAAAAGATGACTAAGAATAGACATACTCTCATTTTGTCAAACTTCCCTGCTCCAAGAATGGTGGCAAAGGGATACTCTTTTGACCCCTAATGAATCATTTAAACTAATATGACGGATGATCTGGTGATGTTCTCACCACTTAGTACAGTAAAGATAGCAATATGTGTAGCATGACTCAATCCTCTTTGTTTACTTCCTGGGCTTTCCTGGAACACAAATTTAACCAAATATATCTTCCCAAGTTGTCACACGATGCTATTTTTCTATACAGTTTGTGCTAAGGCATGACAGAGTACCATCAAAGATTTCTTCAGAAGATTGACTCCAAATTGAATACAATTAATATTATGGACTAAGCAAAACAAATTGGTTGAAAGGCTTTGGTTACACTGATTTTGCAAAACTTAAATTCTTTGCTTAATACTTTGTGAGGCCTAATGAAAAATCTCTAGACAACAGTAGAACTTGAATAGATGCTGCTAATAAAAGACAAAATAAAGATGGTGGGATCTCTTGACAAAAATCAGGATCTAAATAGGGACAAACAGAACTAAAAAGCACTAAGGGATTTGTCCCATCACTTTTTCTTTTGGAAAGAGAACACAGGCAAGGCAAAGCTCAAACTCCAATCTCATAAAGTAGACTCTTCAGAGAGGCAGTTTTCTATACATGCTTAACAAAAAAGATAGCTTAGGCTACCTCTGAGGAAGAATCAGCCACAATTTTGAGGAAAAACGAGAATTAAATGGGTTAAGACAAGTGTTCTGAGAGGCAAAAGTGGAAACTCAGTGGAGAAAAAGACCACTAAAATTTATGATAGGAAAGAAAGGTAAAAAAAGAATCAGGAATCAAAATTTGCAAATGTGTTGAAAAAGGTGAGAAAACTCAACTTTTTAATTCAACTCTGCAAGTGGTTACATTACTGTTTGATTAGCAAAGATGAAAATGGAAGATAGCAAAGATGAAAATGGAAGAAGAGTACATGGCATAAACATTCTGTGATTTCTCCCAATATCCCAGTCTACAGTACTTGAGAGCAAGTAGAACAAAATAAGGCTCATCATATCCAAAGAAGAAAAAAAGAAAAAAAGAGCCACAAGCCTAAAATGCATTGGTTCTAAAGAAAAATCACATTCTCATATCTTTAAAAGACAGTGTTTTATCCAATATTTTCATTGTTAACTCAGATTTAAAGAGGATTAACAAATAATTACTAAAATTTTATTTTAATGTAACAGTTTGGGGAACAGAGATACATATTTTCCCCTTAACTTTCCAAATAAATATTTATCATGTTCATATATGTTTCTCAATTAAATCTAATAGTTCTTCACATATCATAGACAATCAAAATGTTGTCATTAAAATTAATGTATGTGTTTGCTCTTTTAATAGGAAGAAAAAAGCCTCACTCATGGTAATGTGTGTACTAAGAACATTTTACTGATCAGAGAAGAGGACAGAAAGACAGGAAATCCTCCTTTCATCAAACTCAGTGATCCTGGCATTAGTATTACAGTTCTGCCAAAAGACAGTAAGTTCTCCAATGATCTAACTTAGCTTTCTAGGTGTTTTATTTTAAGATAGCTTGAAAATAGTTTGTTGGGGTTTAAACATTTAATTATTAAATTAAACAAATTATTATAAGATCACAAAAAAGCAAATAATTAAATAATTAAACATTAAAAATGTAAACATTAAAACATGCTGTTCATTTTGTTATTGTGATCTTGATTATTAGTAAAATCTAGACTATGTAGCAAGTTTGTAGTAAAATATGAATTAAGTGAAAATTGCATATCTGTGGCAACAAACTAAACTGATCTGTAACCTTTGTTTTAATAATAAGCAAGAGTCATATTCATTTTTATTTAATTTAATTAGAAATTCTCTAATGTTCTTATGGTTATACCAAGGTGCTATATTTCAGATATTTTTCCTATTTTCATTATAAATGTAAGAAAATATGCAGGATTCCTGAGATTTTTACCAGTCTTCAGTTGTCTTTTCATATTATTCTAGAGTTTTTTCTCTCTTTCTCTTCTCTTTTGCCTATTGAAAGCATAAGTAATTTCTATATAATATAGTTAACTGAAATATTAAAATATCAGGCAGGATTATTTTTTATCTACCTCACCCAAATAATTCCCCTGGGTATTTTTATATTGTTTTTGCTTTAAGTCAATTGAATGTTTAGATTAATTTAAATCACCATTTTGGGAACTTTTATAGACAAAACCCCCAGATTCTTAAACTTGGTAGTTTTATGACTATGAGTAGTACTTAAATTGGGCAAGAGAGTATGGGGCCTGACCCTCATAGATAGTGGCTGTTATATGATTATCTGGCCAATAGCAAAGGGATCATTTAATTCCTACTTTAAATCATTAACTATAAGGCCAAAACAGACTTCTATACATATCAGTCAAAAGCCAAGAGACCATTTCATCTATTTCATAAAGTTTTTTATACTGCATGTAAAATGCCATATCATTTCTCTGTTTAAGAATTTTGAATGTTCTAATCCGAAATCAGCAAGTTCAATTCTATAAAAGGTGTTGGGGATACAGAGATAAAAATAAAACAGTCCCTGCCTTCAACATGCTTATAGTTTATCAGATAGTATGGGAAAAGATACAAAATTCTATGCCTTTCTTTCTTTGGCATAATTCTGATGGAGCTGTAGGCCCCAGACTCTTGCTACTTGGAATTATTATGACTAGAGAAAACAAACTATGTAAAGAATATTTCTCTGATAGTCCAAAGCTCCAGAGTTCATGTCATTTTATATATATAACTTATCTCTTTAATGTATGTACTGTGGACCTGAAAAAAGAAGAATTATCATTAATGTTGAGACATTGGAACAGTATGGCTCAGTTAATGGATAATATGACAAAAGCAAAAAAAAATGTATTAAAAAAAAACATTTCATTCTAATCTGCTTAGAAAATGTTGCTTTTCTTGCAAATTTTTTTAAACCTCTAAACTATTTAGAGTTACTAGGTGGATAGAGTACTGTGCCCGGAGTCAGAAGACCTGAGTTCAACTTCAGCCTTAGCCACTTACTAGCTGGATGACCCTGAGCAAGTCACTTAACTTCTGTTGCCTCAATTTTCTCAACTGTGAAATGGGGATAATAATATCACCAACTTTGAAAAGATGGTTGTGAAGATCAAATGAGATAATATTTGTAAAAGTGCTTAGCCTGGTGAATAGTTAGTGCTATATAAATGTTTATTCTTGTCCCTTCCCTCTCCCAATAGTTCTATTAAATATGGTAAAGATGACATAGCGTGTTGTAAGAAAATTCTCATATCTTCCAGCTCTAAAAAATTCAGTGATTCTAATCATTTAAAAAAAAACTTGCGTTTCAGAATAAATTTTAAATATAAAGTTCATTTAGCCTTACCACATATTTTGTGATATGATTTAACAGTTCTTCAGGAGAGGATACCATGGGTTCCACCTGAATGTATTGAAAATGCTAAGAACCTAAGTTTGGCAGCAGATAAGTGGAGTTTTGGTACCACTTTGTGGGAAATCTGCAGTGGAGGAGACAAACCTCTGAGTGCATTAGATTCTCAAAGAGTAAGTTTATGTGTCATAAATTAGAATTTTTTAATCTGTGACCCTTTGCATTTTCTTTTCATTGTTAGCTTAATTTTTTGACAGTTATTTAATTTTGTTTTTGTTAATAAGTTTTATGGCATCACAATGATTTTAGCATTTGGTTTGTTAATTACAGAAACTGCAGTTCTATGAAGATAGACATCAGCTCCCTGCACCAAAGTGGACAGAACTGGCAAATCTTATCAATAACTGTATGGATTATGAGCCAGATTTCAGGCCTTCTTTCCGGGCCATCATACGAGACCTTAACAGCTTATTCACTCCAGGTATGTTAATGCCAAGTGGCCATTCTTCTCTAGACTATTTCTGATAATGAACTTCTTATTAACTTTGAGGTCTTTTAAAAAGGGACCTTTTTTTTTTTTTTTTTTGGCTAGCCCAGCTTCTAATTTGTCATTTACCTGACACTTTTTGCATATTTCATATTCTCTGAGACTTAAGTAGACTTCTATTTAAAAAGAAAAAAATCTTTTTCTATCAATGGCTTGTTTTCTAAGTAGTCATGCAGAGGATCTATCTGATCTCTTTGATCTGTGATATATATTTATCTTGTATTTCCATTTTCCCCTAACTAATGACTACATTTTGTCATTGTACCCTTTAGGCAAATATAGGAAGCTTTTTGTTTTTCCTTTCCCCTTTAGAATGCTGGACTGAGGCATAATATGATTGATCAATAAATGAATAAAAAAACCATTTATTTTGTTTATTCTTTCACAAAAACTATACTAAATTCTTGGATTACTTAAATATGATTTACCAACAGGCAATTCCTGTGCCAGTTTGTGCTCTCTGCTTGCTCATGCCCAAATTTAATATAAAACATTTCCTAATAGATTGTGCCAAACTGCCCAGTGCCAGAAATGCATTTTCCTATTCTAAAATCATAACCTACAAAGTTTGTTTGATTAAGAGGTTCTACCATTCTTTGTGTGGAAAACTGAAAATACTTTTTATAAAAAAAACTTTTACAACTAATTTTGTAGCTTCCACAGTCTAGTTGACTATTTCCAGTTTAATCTTATCTTCTAGGTCATGATTATGTTTCTATTATTTGTTTATAACCACCCCACCCCAAATGCCAGTAGTCATGGTGGTGAAATTTTACCTAATTCTTGATTCCCTCAGATTATGAACTACTAACCGAAAATGACATGTTGCCAAATATGAGAAATGGTGCCCTAGGATTTTCTTGTGCTTTTGAAGACAGAGATCCCACCCAGTTTGAAGAGAGACACCTTAAATTCCTACAGCAACTTGGCAAGGTAATGAGAAATGTTTTCATAGAAAGAACACACAGTCATAAAATTTTAAAACTAGAGATTTCAGTATTTATCTAGACCAACACCATATTATTTTGCAGATGAGCAAAAGCTCAAAGAAATTGACTTAGCATCAGACAGCTACTTAGTAACAGTCCCAGGATTCTTTTGATTCCTAATTATATTCTTCCCATTGTATTTAACTGTATTTGATTTAATAGACCATATCTTATTTGATGTTTTTAATGTTCTAGAAGCTATGTTTGCATTGTAGGCTTTTATTATTTTTGTTTCTTGGTGAATTGTTCCATCAAGTCACAGTATAGATATATTAGTTACAGATAATAAATACTTTAACCCTCTTCTACACCAGTTTCCCAATAGGAATCCTCAGCTTTGACCATGTAGTCTCCTCAAAGCTTCAGTGATAATTGTCCCTGGGTCTTTCCTCATTCTTAGAAGATCTCCTACTTCTCTTCTACTTACCTCAATTATATTTATCCTTAAAAGTTCAACCCATCCTTGTAATAAAGACTTATTTGATTATTCCATCAGTTTCTCATCTCCCTTTTTAAAAACTATCTAATGCTCTTATCTGTACTAAAGGTAATCAACAATTATTTATTGAAATACTTTCTTTGTGCCAGGCATTCTGCTAAGCAATAATAATATTTTAAAATGCCTTTAAGAATGTTAGACTATGATTCTGAGGAGAGAACTCATCCTAAGCATGGAAGACAGACCATTCAAAGAGACAGGTGGGAAACTGAAAGTTTTGTGTGAGCTGCTATAAATAAATCAAAGAGTTCATGGAGGAGAATAAATTTCAAAAAGACAAGAAAAATAGAAACAGGTCAGGTAAAGAGCTTTGTATTCCGAAGAAAAGACTTTATATTTGAACCTGGAAGGAATGGGAAATTACTGGAGTTTATTAAAGAGAGGTATGACATAATTAGATTTACCCTTTAGGAAAATCACTTTCACAGCTCAGTGGAGAATGGATCTGAAAGGGAAAATTCTTGAGGGAGGAATCACAGTTAGCTGTTGCAGTAGTTTAGATGAATGCTTGAACTAAGGTAATGGCAGTGTGAGGGGAGAAAATAGATGTAGCAATGTCATCATATGGCAACATATTGGATATGTAGGGTAGAAGAGTTAAGGATGACTAAAACTGTGATTTTGAGTGAGTGGGAAGATGGCAAACCCCTTAACAGTGATAGCGAAATTTGAAAGAGGTAAGAGTTTTGGGAAAAGATACTGAGTTCTCTTTTTGCCTTGTAGGTTTTTAGCTGCCTATGGATATCCATTTAATTTCCCAATAGGTGATGGGTGTTACATACTGCAACTCAAGAGAGAGACTTAGAGCTGAAATATATAGCTGGGAAACATCTATATAGAAATTATAGCCAACCCCATAGGAACTAATAATAGGATCATTAATTAAAAAGAAGGCTTAGGACAGGGCCTTGGGGGTTAATAGGTGTGTTGTAGATTAAAAATCAGCAAAGGAGACTAAAAAGAAAAGGTCAGACAGGCAGAAGGAAAACCCTGTAGGATAGAACAGTGAGGAGAGAGTATCCAGGAAGCTGGTCAACAGTGTCAAGATATTTCAAACTTGTCAAAAAGAAAGACCAAGAAGAGGCTGCTAAATTCAATTATTAAGAAATCATTGGTAAGTTTGGAGGGGAGTAGTTTCAGTTGAAGGTAATACAGAAAGCCATGTTGCAGAGGGTTTAGAAAAAGAATGAGAGGAAAGCAAGTAGAGACATTTAGACAGCTTTTCCAGTATAATAGAAATGTTGTACAATGTATCAGTTCAATATATATATATTCTTGTATTGCTTATTGATTATGTTAGGCGTGTTAAGCTTTGTCTTCAGTTCTTACACTTCTTAAAGGCATACCATGTCCCTAATTTATTTCTCTCTCACTATACCACAGAATAGCCAAGTGCTCAACAAATCCTTGATGGAAGGTCTCTGTGTTACTTAAGTCTTATTACTTAATTTCCTTTTAAACTTTGGCAAACATGTTGATTTTTCTGAATAGTCCTATAGTTCAAAGAGCTTTTATTTCAGTAATTAACAGTCTTCAAAACCCATGAAAACCTATGAAATCCATGGCACTCTGTTTTACATCCCAAAGGAAAAGTCTTTAGAAAGATTCTGAAACTCAGCTAGTATCTTTAAAAATTGCAATGGATTTGGGGTTTAAACCAATAAGACATCATTATTTTTTTTTTTTGCTTTTATATTCCAGTAGGCAAGTTTAGTCTGCCTTAATCTAGTGAATATGGCAGTCTTATGATACCAAACTATTGGATGATTCTTCTAGGGGTAGATTTTGGTACAGATAAAATTGGCCCTTGAATGCTGTTGCCACATCATAAACTCAAAACTCTTTGGGAAAATGAAAGCTATTTTCCCCAAAGAGAAGTAAAATATTCTAGTATTCTCTAGAATAATCCAACCCTGTCAAGGCAAGAGTTGAGTGCTAGAGAGCCTTAGTAATAGAAAACTACTCTCTTGTTATTTCCTCCTCTAGGTTCCTTAGCATTGAGGTCATAGGATTCCCAGAGAGGACAAAGGGGAAAAAAGAATGGTTGGAAGAGGAGAGAAAAGCGAGGATGATAAAGAGAGAGATGATTAAACACTATGTGCTAAGCACTAGGGATACAAATAAAAGCAAGTAAGACAGTGCCTTTTCTCAAAGAACATCCTAATGGGCAAAGATGACATATAAACGGGTACAGAAAGGGGATTGGTGGGTACCCACAGAGAAGCATGATGAGGAAACAAAAAAGAAGTGGCATTCAGTCTTTGACCCCCAAAAGATAATCTGGAAGCTCCTGTTGGAGCCAGGGGCCCTGGAGTGTGAAAATGATTGGAGTATAAGGGTCATGTTGAGAAGATGTTGGGGATATAGTGTAAAGACCTGGGTTCTGATAAGATAAGGCAAAAAGCTCTCCTGTCAGAACCAGGGTATTGAAGGGCAGAGTCCAAATTTCCTTAAGCCATCACTGCTTCTTATAAGTTACTTTCTGCTAAAATCCTCTTTAGTTAATTCAAGGAGACCTTTTTGTCATGTCATTAACATTGTTGTATTTTCTTTACTTTTTATTTAATAATTCTCCTTTGGGGCCAGGGGAGTCTTATTTTTGCATTTGATCAGCAAAATTCTGAATGTAAAATGTAAATTCAAGGAAATTTGGAAGATGGCAAGGTTGGCATTTTCTAATATGTTTACAGTTAAATACAGTTTTTAGTAATTTGTTTTATAGAAGATAGAAAACAAATCATTACAATTGGAATGTTTTTTAATAGCAATTAAAACTTTCCTAACTGTGGAAATGCCTAGTTAAATTATTATTTTGCATGCTTAAAGGCAAAGCCCTTTTGTCTAGTCTGCTTATTTTTGTTACTTTATTGGGACATTCCATTTATTAGTCTTGGAAAATGTAATTACGTATACAATGAAATACACATCATTACATTTCACAGAAGAATCAGTGGGTTTACCCTCATAATGTGGACTTTTAAACTCTACAGTTCAACTTCACTGACCTGCTTACCATTCCTTGTTTTGGGGCCATTGTACTGGCTCTCCCTCATGCCTGCATCGTTCTCTTCCTCTAAGTATCTTTGACCTACTTCAAGACTGAGGTCAATTTCCCATTTTCTGCAGGAGTCCTTTCCTTGTCCCTACCAACTGCTAAGTCTAACCTTTGAGATTACCTTGCATTTTTTCTCTTTGTATATCTTAAATGTACATTATGAGCTCCTGAAAGGCAGAGATTGTTGTTTGTTTTTTTAATTTTCTTTATATCCCCAGTGCTGGGTACATAGGTAGTGGTTAACAAATATTTGTTAACTGACTATTTTATTCCATTCAGTTAGCTCAATATTGAAAATAATCTAGGGAACTTTTTATATGTAAAATATTTTTCATTTAATTACTCAACAAAAATATTTGCATATTGCTGCTGATAATCTTCATTATTCAAATTTTTTAAAAGATATAAAAGAAACTACATAGTTCTAAAAGATGTTAAGATTTACAAAGTGATCATGAGTTTAAAAAGAATATTTTTTAGAATAAAAGCAGGGTAAAGGCAGAGTTTTAGGATTTAGAGCAGCAGATGAAGAGACAGGTCTGGAGAGTAGCAGTGGCACCCACGATCATATAGCATTGCCAGAATTTGAACTCTAGACTTTTGACTCTTAATTCAGTATTCATTCAATTGCTCCACGCTTTTCTGGTGATTAAGCATTTTTATTCTCCTTTTACCAACTATGAAAAATGGTACTCAAAGAGATTAAATGGTTACATAGCTAATAAGTGTTAGAGTTTGTGATTTGAATACAGGGCTCCTGACTAAATCCAATGCCTTTTGCATTACACTATGCTGCTTCTCAATAATAAGATAGCCCTTGTATCTCACATAAAAGATATTAAAAATGAGGTAGTGCATATAGTAGAAAAGGCGTCTATCTTTTTTTGTTTGTTTGTTTGTTTGTTTATTTTTAAGCCCAGTGACTTGCCCAGGGTCACACAGCTGGGAAGTGTCTGAGGCCAGATTCGAACCTCGGACCTCCCACCTCTAGGCCTGGCTCTCAATCCACTGAGCTACCTAGCTGCCCTGAAAAGGTGTTTATCTTGAATTACAATCTAAACTCTGCCTCCAGTTTTTGAACTGTCAGGATCATGCCTCAGTTTCTCTTTATCAGTCAAATAAGAATTATAATTTAGTTTTAAATCTTAAAGGAGCCTTAGAGATCATCTGTTCAAATTTCTTTGCAAATGAAAAGAAGTTAAATGACTTCCCCCAAATCATACATAATTCTAATCCTAATTCTAACTTCTAGGTCAGTATTTTTTTCTCTACAGCATTAATTACCTCTATGTCTAAAAAAGGACATCAGGATAAATGAGTCAGTGAAAAAATATTTATTAAAGGACTGCTAATCTGCCAGGCACTGTGCTAGTTTCTGGGAAGAAAAATACAAAAATTATACAGTCCCTGCCCTTAAGTAATGAAATAAAAGTGAACAACAAGAAATTACCTAACTTTGAACAAAGTCACATGGCAAGCACTAAGTCACAAATGTCATAGTACTTCTTATAGTATCTGACTCCTTGGCATAGACAGAATTAGATGAAGGATTTATACCCAGAAGAGAATTCCCCAACACTTACATTTTCCAAAATTCACTTTATTTATTTATTTTTTTAGTGATAGTTCTTCAAATATTTGAAGTCACCAATCATATCCTCCCTTAAGCCATCTCATTTATAGGATAAAGATTGTTTCTTCATCCAGCTGGACTGACCATGATTATGATTATCCTCTCTAATCAAGGTTCAGTTCTTTCAAGTATACGGTCAGGGACAGATAGAATGTCTCTGGCTTATAGGAGAGCCTATGATCAGAGAAATTTGTGAACAGGTTGGGTGTAGGGTACCACATTTTTCAACTTCAGTAATTGAAGGATACCATCCTCTAAAGCAGGAGTCAGCAACGTATGGCTCTCGAGCCATATCTGGCTCTTTTGAGGGCCAGATATGGCTCTTTCTGCAGGAGCCATAAAGTCAATTTTTTTCAGGCACTGTTACAGGAGCGCATTGTGAGCACTGTACGGCTCTCATGAAATTACATTTTAAAAAATGTGGTGTTTATGGCTCTCACGGCCAAAAAGGTGGCAGACCCCTGCTCTAAAGATACAGAGGTGTTAAAATCCACACTCATGAGAGGAAGTAACACTGATTAAATCTGTGATCCTTCATATATTTATAGCTTTTATAGATGAAGTAATAGAGGCTTAGAGAGGTCATGTGATTTATTAAGCAAAATTAACTTTAAACACTCAATTATATGCAATCATGTAATTTATAACAATAATTCTTCCCCTAAATCTTTATTCTAATGATTCATCATGGCATGGAGATAACCCAAAGTTCTCATAGATTATGCCACTTGAGCATAAGCTGCCTCGTTCTACCAAGCTGGAAAGGCTTTCATTTGTGGAGCCCATCCATATGAATTATATGTCTGTCATCCAAGGTGTTGAGAGAGTTTCTTCTCAGTGTTGGCCACAATAAGATACATTTTTTTAGCCACAGCAACTCTAGAAGATTGCTATTAAATCATGGTGGGATTGCAGTCTATGGCAAAGAAAGATCTTTGTCTTCATTGACAAAAGACACATTTTTAAATCTTGACGTATCGAAATATTAAAAAATAATTACAAGAATAAAGAATACAAAATTATATGAAAATACTTTTATGAAACAAAGTTAAATGAAGAGAGCAGATATTGACTATGACTGTCAAAGGGAAATGAAACCTATGACTAAGGGCTCCTGACCTATTGCAGTCTAACTTTTGACCTCTTACTGAAACTGCTCTCTACAAAATTCCTAATAATCTTTTAATTGCTAGAGTTTATTTTTACAGACATTATCCTTCTTGCCCCCTCTATAGCATATTGCCCTGTTGACTACCTCCTACTCTTAGATACTTATTTCTTTTCTGGATTTTTAAAGACATCCTTGTTGTCTCCCTCTTGCTCATCTGGCCATTTCTATATCTCCTTTGCTGGATCATCATCTCTATTCCATTCCCAAATCATAGATGTTCCTCAACATTCTGTTCTGAGCCTTCTTTTCCCTTTCCATCTTTTCTTAGTACTCTCAGTACCATGGGTTGATGATCCTATAGATCATCCCAATGCAAATGATTCCCAGAATTCTCTATTCAACCCTAGTCTTTCTCTCTTGAGCTCCAGTCCAACATGACCAACTTATCTATTACACATTTCCAATCAGATGTTCCATAGACATTTCAAACTTGGCATGCCCAAAACAACTCATTATTGTTCCTTTGCACAGTCCCAGTCCTACTCTTAACTTCCCTATAACAAGGTGTCCATAACCTCCAAGTCATCTTTAATTTTTCCTTCTTTCTCAGCTGCTTTATCTAGTCTCTTGCCAAACTGTGTAATTTCTACCTCCATAACATCACTTAAATCTTTCTCCTTTCCACTTAAAAGGTCACAACAATAATTATTATTTGTTCCCTGGACTATTGTAACAGTTTGATCTGCCTACCCTATCTCAGCTGCCCAAACAGCTGCCAAAACCATAGCATACAAACTCCTCTTTTTGTCACCTGTGACCTTTCACAGTCTACAGCCATTTGTTAAGCCTATTACATATTACTCCTCTTCCCATGCTTCACATGCCAAAGTAGCCTATTGTTGTTTCTCATCTTTCTCTTATGTGTCATTTGAAATTGTTGTAAGCCCTGGAAGACTACTGTAAACTCCCAGGGCTCTCTGCTACAACTTCCCCTAACAACTCCCACTTCCTTTGTGGGAGGTGTCAGAGAAAGTATAAAAGAGAAAGTTTGGCGCCTTTTTTCTGCTCTCTACCCTGAAGGGTCTCAAACCTTGATCTCTCTCTTGGCACCATTTTCCCTTTCTATCTACCTCCTAGTTTTTCCTAGACCTTCCCCTTTCTAATTTAAATAAAACCCAGCTATTCTAAACCCTAAAGTTGCTCTCTGATCTTTTATTTGAGCCCAGAAGGGCTCTGATCAATTTCCCCCTGCTGGGGCTGGGACCGCTGCCTTCCTTTCCCTTCCTCTACCTTCCTCTCTCCTTTCTCCCATTCCTCCAATCATCCTACCTTCATCCCTTCACCCCCCTCACACTTATCTTCATGAAGATCAGATGAAGTAACAGTTGTAAAGCACTTAGCACAGTGCCTGGCATATAATAAGTGCTATATAAATATAACCAATTTTGTTATTTGTTGTTGTTATTATTATTATTATTATTATTATTATTATTACTATTACTATTATTATTACTATTATTGTTATGCTATCATGGATTCCTGGAATGGACTCCTTCCATAACTCTGCCTCTTGGATCCTTGACTCCTTCCTAAGCCCAGCTTTTATATATAATTTTATATATTAGGCCTTTCTAGATCATCTCCAGTTCCTGGTGCCATCCTTCACTTCAAAATTACTCTGTATTATGTCTTTCATATCTACATATGTATTTTCTTACCCATATAATTTAAACTTTCAATTTATTTTTTTCCTGTATCTGCACCTTATTAGGATAAAATTAGATTTGGGGTCTGTTAAGTAAGTGAGAGACAGGAGAGAATTCCATAAAAGCTGACCTCCTAACACAATGCCTATATTTAGTAGGTGCTTAATAAATGTTTGGTGAACAAATAAAACAATGGAAAAATCATGCTGGTAGGAGAGAACATAAAAGGAGTGACTAAAAAAAATTTAAGCTAATGTAGGTGTTTAAAAGAATGCAATAAAAGAGATGATGAATAAAGCTCAAAACTTTTGTTGAAAATGTAGTACCTACCAACTTACTAATATTATATATGTAGAGATTCTTTATTTTAAAAAGAAGAGACCTTTAACTGATGTTGTCCTAGGCTTAGGGGAAAAAAAGAAATATTATTACCAGTTTAAAATTTCCATTTTGTCATTTAAGAATAAACTTATTAGATTAGACTTGTGATCTATAGCCCAGAATTCTTTCAAGAAGTTATTACGGAAATGTATGGTTGCCTTTTAAATCAATCTCAAAAATTCCATATTTGTTTTCTTGTCTTTGTTTTTATTTTCCTTGATCTAAATTGTTTTATCATCCCAAAATCTTTTTTCTTATCTCAAATTTTAATAATGAAAAAAATTTAACTAAATTTAAATTTAATTTAAAAAATTTTCAGTCATAATACCTTTGGGTTAATACATTCTATAAGTTTACTCTCTTTTTAAGTGAAGTAATAACCCTTTTTTGTTGATCTAAAATTCTCATTTTTAAATCTCAATGGTTTCTTCCTAAGATTATCTATATAATTTAAATCTAAACTAAGATTGAGATCTTACCAAAGATCTGAAACAAGTTAAAGCTATATATAGACTAGTTTTGTTTATATTACAAAATGACCTGAAAAAAAACTCAAAAGGTTTAATATATTTTAAATTTTTTCTTTATTTTATCCTAGTAAGAAATCTACACAGAAATTTTCCAAAGTTACATTGATTCATGTTGTCTCTCTTCTGTCTTCTTTCCCCTTTCCCATAGTTGACAAGCAATTCCACTGGGTTTTACATGTATTATCACTCAAAATCTATTTCCACATTGTTCATTTTAAAAGATTAAATATTAATGTAAACATTTTTACTGTTTAGGGTAATTTTGGAAGTGTGGAAATGTGCCGATATGACCCCCTACAAGACAACACTGGTGAAGTGGTGGCCGTGAAAAAGTTACAACACAGTACTGAGGAACACCTGAGAGACTTTGAAAGAGAAATTGAAATTCTTAAATCTTTGCAACATGACAACATTGTCAAATACAAAGGAGTGTGCTACAGTGCTGGTATGAGGCATATCAAAACTTACATTCTAATTCAAGTATGCCTTCAGTAGCTCCAAGAATAAACTGATATCTGCAATAAACCTGCAGCAGATTTGAATTAACCGCAGTCATTACCTGAAAGAGAAATTATGCCTAGTTAAGATTATGTATGGTAGCTATAGAAAATCTTTGCCTAGTTCTTTGTTTTTTCCTCTTTAGATTTGGTCAGCCCATCCATGCTTAAAGTTCATTCATGGGCATAATCCTACTACTAATTAGCACAGTTTTTACATGTCCTCTTTCTAAAGACTAGTTCCTGTTCCTTTATCAGCCTGTCACCCCTCTAGCTTCTAGGGAGCCTTCCATATTGGTGCCAGACTTAGTGTAGACACTTAATTAGCTTTAGCACTGCTGCAGCTCAGAATCCCAAGTAAAGGAACCTCTTCTTCCCAAGTAGTAGGGATTATAGGTGTGCACCTATAATGTACTAGCTTTGCTCTCTGTTGAGGAATTACCCTTATCAATGAAAGATATTAATGTAAGTTAGTAGGTAAGCAGCAGAGATTATTAAGAGAATGGGAAAGAAATAGATGCTTCTCTTCTGCTCTGTATTTTGAAATACCTATTATATTTGGTATTGGTTAAATCCAGAATAAAACTCCTTGAGGTCAGCTGTTTCATTTTTATTTTTGTATCCTCAATATCTAATGCATTCTCGGGGGTATGAAAAGTGCTTAATAAATACTAGTTGAATTAAATTTTACTAGTTGTGACATTGTGAAGGAGGAGACCCACCTGAAGTAGATGAGTACTGGAAGGCTCGAACATTTCTTCCACATTTAGATTACCAATATTTTGTGAATTGATAAGCTCCTCTTTTAGAATGCCAGTACTTCCCTGAAATGGTTAATCTTTCCAAGGCCATTTGTAGTTTTCATCATTGTATTCAAAACCTAGTTCAGATCATCTATGGTGGTTGGAAACTTCCATTTTGAGTAGCAGATAAGAAATAAGCTAGCATAGGTCCCATAAGTTCTTTCATATTTCAACCTTTTGTTGTTTCCTTACAACACTTCCCTCTCCATCTTTATTTTAGTTACCTATGGGGAAAGTTGAGCCCTATCTTTTGTAAATTCTGAGTGCCTCTTATACTCTCTGTTCAACTACTAAAATGATTTTTATCCTGGCCAAGTATTTTTCCTTTTTTTTAATAGAAGACACTATTTCTAATATATATGGGCTAGAGATTACTCTCAGTACTCTCAGATCATTAATTATAAAGAATTCACATTGGCAGAGAAGGAGTTTCTTCAATAGGATTCCCTTTTATCACCGAAATGACACATCTAGTGATATAGATAGATAGATAGTCAGTTGTAATGCAGAGATGCAATCAAGGCATTTTACCCTTGCAAAACCTAAATGTAGAATTTCTGGCAGTTAGCCAGCCTTAGAACTCTGACAAAAGTCAGTTGGTCCCAGAAGCTTGTGAAGATCAGAGGGGCGAACTGGGCTCTGCCTTCGGGCCGAAACCTTGCCTTGAATCTATGCTTTTGTCTTTGGACATTTGGAGCTTAGCTAACTTCTCTGGACCTTTCCTAATCTTCCCTATATCATTCTCCTATTACCTTCCTGATTTTCCTGTAGGCTATGGGAGAAGGGTGGATTTTTGGGTTGTAGCAATTAGACTTTGAGGATTTAGTTCCCCATAGACAAGTAGGGCTTACCCTTGAAACAAACTATCCCCTGCTTTATTGTTTTAGTTCTCCCTAACCTCAAAGGCAGCCAAACTTCCCTGGCTGAGAGAGAGCAGGCAAATTTACACAGTGCATCTACTTAGAACTTAATAGCAGTTACCCCTGCTGCTGGGATGTATGATTTAGATAGTTATTATGTAGAAATTGAAAACTAGCACTCAGATTTTAAAATAGAGTTGAGACTTAAAATATTCAAGTGAATAGAAGACCCTCAATCATAAGTGTTATTTTTCTTATAATTGTTTTATGATTTGTCTCAGATTTTATGTATTTGACCCCTAGTTGAGGTGAGAAAAAAATTTTAATCAGGATAATGAAAACCATAATTTTTCATTTTTAAATTCCAAGGCCGTCGTAATCTGAGATTAATTATGGAATATTTACCTTATGGAAGTTTACGTGATTATCTCCAGAAACATAAGGAAAGGCTGGATCATAAGAAACTTCTGCAATACACATCTCAGATCTGCAAGGTAACATCTTAATCCCATTTTAATGCATTCACTGTATCTGGGTATAGTGGTGTTTATTCCTTTGAAATACTAACCTACTAATGTAAATGTCCATGTCCAAAAATACCTGGAAATTTTTCAGCTTTCATTTCTGAAAATAAGGCAGGTATATGGTATTGTAGATATACTGTTGAGCTCTTGAGTTAGGAAAAACTAAGTTCAAATTAGACACTTAATAACCTATTTTCTCTGGGCAAGTAACTTTCCTTCTCTTGCAACCTCTTCTGTAGTATGTGGATAATAATAGCACCTATCTTCTATGATATTTGTAAGGATCAAATTAAATTTATATAAAACGCTTTGAAAATCTTAAAAATATTATTTAATTAGAAACTATCCCTTATGGTATTTCTTTGGAAGGAATAGGAATTTTGAAATTTACTCTAATGTAGTGTAGCAAGAATGCTCAAAAAGTGAATATGCTAGTGTACTCTGATGGGTTTGAGGATGTCTCTCCTCTTTACTGCCATCTGCTTGAGTCTATGCCAGCTGTGTCCCCCTCACTCTTAGGTGCCTGAAAGGGGTAGCACTTCACCTCCTTTTTACCACTTAACACCAATTAGCTTTTACAAAGGTGTATTTATTTAGAAGACATGACAAGAAAAAAATTAACATTTTCCTCCAACACCTCAGGGACACAGTCTTTTTTTAGTTCCTCCCATAACATTAGTTCTACCAAATTCACATCTGGGCATTTTCTGACTGCCAGATGGGTCCTGTCAAATACCTTTGTCCTAAAAACATCACTTCTTGCTTCAGAGGTCATCAGTGCTTTCTTGGTTGCAAAACTTAGCTTTATCTGTAACTTCTAAATTCCTGTGACTTCCTCTCTTAACCTTTTTATACTCATAAGAGCAGAGACTTCCTTTTCTCCATCTAGAATGAATGAAAAAATGCACACAAAGGCCAGGAACCAAGGCCTGTTTCTTGGAGTCATATGGCCTTGATGGGGAGAAAGCCCCAAGGCTCGCCCCAACAGCATTCTTTCTCACCAGATGCCAAGAGAGAAAACAGAACATTCCAAAGGACTGAGACAAGAAAGTTGGTGGAAGTCAACTAAGGACTTCTAAAAGCTTCCACAACCACTCAAAGAGTTTCCCATTCACCCCATGGCTAGCCTGCTGGAACCAGTTAAATTATCTACACATATGTCATAGTTTTCTCCAGTGTAATTTCCTTCCATGTCATCATGATTCTCCCAGAAACAATCCTCACCCAAGAGGAGACACAGTACTGGGAGCTCTGTGCACATACTAGGCCCCCATTATACCAATTTATTAAAATTTGTACTCAGAAGTATTTTTAAGATTTACCAAGTACTCCTTACAAGATAAAGTAGTTCAAAGATCTCCATTTTAGATGAAGGAACAGCCTAAGAGAGGTAGTAAGGATTTGAACCCTGTTTACCCTATTTTAAGTCCAATACTTATTGCACTGTATCATGCTGCCAATCCAATATTAATAGGTTTAGAATGTAATGGCGTTAGATAGGGTAAAGATCACCATATATTAAAATTTGATGTTATTCCGTCACGTCAGTCATGTCCAATTCTTAATGACCTCATTTGGGTTTTCTTGGCAAAGATACTGTAGTGGTTTTCCACTTGTTCTCCAGTTCATTTTATAGATGAAGAAATGGAAGCAAACAAGGTTAAGTGACTTATCCAGAGTCATACAGCCAGTAAGTGTCTGAAACTGGTTTTGAACTAAGGTCTTCCTGACTCTAGGCCCAGTGCTCTATCCACTGCATCATCTACTGGTCTTACTTTAGCACCTTATTTATCAATGGCAAAATTGCACTTTTGAAATAATTCCCAAGAATTACAGTGAATATTTGAAGGGCAAAATTATTGGTAAGGATTTTGTTTCTATTTCATTAAATTAGTTAAATGAACAGTATGTTCTTTATCCAAAGGGAATGGAGTATCTTGGTACAAAAAGATATATTCATAGAGATCTGGCCACAAGAAATATCTTAGTGGAGAATGAGAATAGAGTTAAAATTGGAGATTTTGGATTGACAAAAGTCTTGCCACAAGACAAAGAATACTACAAAGTGAAAGAACCTGGTGAAAGCCCCATATTCTGGTAAGTTATATTTTTTAAGAATAATTAACATTTGTGAAGGCAAACTTCTATATTTTGAGAATTTGTCATTTCAATTATTTATAAAGCATTTTACATTTCAAGTCATTCTTAAGCAAAAATGTTTTTCCTTTAAAAACAATTATGTGATTTCTCTCTGATATGTAGATAATTGGGGAATAACACAGTAGGTGCCATGTTGTATATATTGTCTGATAGAGTTGCTGCTTTGTTTGGATTCACTTAAATGTTTTTCTTTTTACAACAAAGGGTTTAGTAGTTGGATAAGGAAGTGAGGCAGGATTTAAGGGGGACTGGTATATTTTTAAAGAAACAGAAGGGAACAATAAAACTTAAAAATAAAGTAATTGGAGACAGCTGGGTGGATCAGTGGATTGAGAGCCAGGCCTAGAGACAAGAGGTCCTGTGTTCAAATATGGCCTCAGAATCTTCCTACCTATATGTCCCTGGGCAAGTCACTTAACCTCTATTACCTATACCTTAACACTCTTCTGCCTTGGAACTAATACACAGTATTGATTTGAAGGTAAAGGTTAAGGGAAAAAAACCCAATTATTTAAGTGGATAAATAAATAAAAAAGCATTTGTCAAGTGCTTACTATATTCAAAGCACTGTGTTCAACACTGAGGACACAATCAGAAAAGCAGGATAGAGCCTTTTCTCAAAAAAATTACATTGTCAGGATGTTTTAGGTGCAAGCCAGATGGAGAGGCCCTGTTACCTTTTAGGGTTTGGTGGCAAAACATGGTAATACATCTTTAATGTCATTTCCACTAGTATACCCAAAGTGGGTTTTTTTTATGTTTATATTTGATGAAGCCAAGGCTATGAATGAATGAAATGAGGATACAAATACAAAAGTAAAGGTAGTCAAGACATTTGCTTAAATCTTAATGTGAGAGATGAACCATCAAGGGGAGTGATGGTGAGGGAAGGGGTTTTGGACTAAAAGGCTACTGAGATGATAAATGGGACCATGTCAGAAAGTTGGTTAGACATGCACTATCCAGGAATTAAAGCAGAGTTAATTTGATCTTGGCTCATTGTTCTAGAACTGGGGAGAGGGTCTGGAGTAGGAGGAATAAATGATGTGAAGCATTTCTAGGACTTTCCTGAATTATTTGTCTGGGAGAGGTAGTTGCCAATTGGAAGAACAAAGCCCAGGGACAGAAGTTCCTCCCAAGCTTTGTCTATGATGAGGGCAGTATTGTGAGGGTTTATTTAGCAATTAATTAAGTAATAGTGTTGGACCTAGCAGGAAGGGCTGGAGGATTCCAAGATGGAATGAAGGAGCAGGAAGTGGGCTTGTGAGAGACTCCATTAGTGGTTGGACATAAAGGGTTGCTATCCCTGGGAGATCTCAGAATTAGGTTGGACATAAAGGGTTGCTATCCCTGGGAGATCTCAGAATTAGGGAAAAACTGCATCCAGATTCCCTGGGATCCTGAGAGGTGGAGGCTTTCAGCAAGTGGACAAGACCTGCAGAGCTGCACCAAGTGGGGAAGTGGTTTGGGATCTGGTGGACAGCATTTCAAACTCACTCTCCCTACTTGGGTACCTTGGATCACCTGGCAGAGCTGGCTCTTGGCATCCTGTGACCATCCTTGGATTACCATGAGACCCCAAAGCCACCCTGAGGCCCTTTAGCTGAGCTGACCAAACCTGGCTGGAACCAGGTTTGAAGAAGCTTTCCCTGTGACTTCAGTATTGCTCCCTTGGGCCCTGCCTGGCTTTGGTCAATAGGATAGTGTAGCTTAGTCCTTCCCTGCCCCCTGTGGTTTGCCCTTAGGTTTTCAAGTGTAGAATCCCCTATCCCATCCTTTATTTAGTTACCCACAATTAAACTGTATGAACTTTTACCTTTGCCTGCTGATTCCATAGACCCTGGCCTAGGGTGAGCTGGGTGACCGTTGGGCCAAATGCCATTCCTGTGTCAGTTAAAACAGTGAACCTGGTCTCCCTATCCTGGTTGGTCCTGTCTCTCCTTCAACCCAGTGTGGACCCACAAACATTTAGGGTACATTTTAATAATAATAACAACATCCCTGTGCCTCACTATTACAGCAGCTAGGAGATGGTTCCCAAGGAGGCTGTGGAGAGATTAACCAAGGAGAAGGAGATGAGTGAATTCAATATTTTCTTTTCCCAGTTGTTAAAAGATGTGGATGCCAAGAAGTGTAGGACTGCAACATCTGCAGGGGAAGTTGCTGGATTGTATCTCCATAAGAGTTTTGTCGTTGGGCCAGCATCTTGGGAAAGGTGGTATTGGAAGTGGTTTGACCCACTTAGCACATACTGTCTCCTTTCTCTCCTTAGTTAGACAACTTGCCTGACCCATCAGTGGCAGTTGGGGATGGAAGCGAGTTTCCCACAACTGCTACTCCTCTGAATAATGGCTGCCAGGAAGCCACTGCCATTCCTGAAGCTCTTTGGCTTAAAGAGCATCCAAAACCAAACCAGCCACTCTATTTAAAAAAACAAAAAACCTGTCTTCCATCTTAGAATCAATACTGTGTATTAGTTTCAAGTCAGAAGAGCAATGCATTATTCTTTTGCATCTATTTGTTGATTGTGAAAGGTATGGAAATTTTCAGGAATGGCTTAGTGACCATATATTTTTAGATAATTCTCAAATACATTTTAATTCTGCCATGTTTGTTCATTTACTTCATATCATGAGGGTTATATTTCCTTTACAAATTTAGTTTTTATTTTCTTACTAGTTTGGATGTTGGTTTGAGAATAAAAAGTTGAATTTGCTTTTGAAAATAAGTTTGAGTCTTTTAATGTCAGCATGCATCTGGCCTAAGATCTTAACTAATTTCTATATGATCTAGGTATGCTCCAGAATCACTCACAGAAAGCAAGTTCTCTGTAGCCTCAGATGTATGGAGTTTTGGAGTAGTTCTGTATGAACTTTTCACATATATTGAGAAAAGCAAAAGCCCACCAGCGGTTAGTATGGAATTTATTTTACCTGTTGGTTTGTTTTTTTTCCTAAAGGGGCAACAGAAAAGTTATGATGGAAAAATTAAGTAATTTAAGTCCATTTTGTAGATCCCTTTGGATAATACCCAAGATGGCCCTAACCTCTTTGTTCCACTATATCTACTTAAAAAAATAGCAATAAAGCTATTTTATAAAGTATTGGTTTTAATCTTTTTTTGAGTATCACATTTGGAAAGCTCATTCAGTGTAATGAATGTTACACTAGCATAACTTTTTGATGTTAGGTAATTGGGAAGTTATTTCATTGTTCTTTCAGGAAGTTTGCATGGACTATATAGAAATGTAGGTATGCGGTTTCTATTTATAGAGAAAAGGTATGATGGAGATTTGGCAATTTCATTTGAAACATTTATTTTTTCAGTGTATAAATAATTTTGATTCTTAACAAAATGTATTATGGAATACACACATTTTGTTTTTCAATCTGTCATGATATTAAGGAATTCTACATAAAATTAGCTTTGTAAAGCAATATTTTATCATTGAAATTGGCATTTTATTTCAGGAATTTATGCGTATGATTGGCAATGACAAACAAGGGCAAATGATTGTATTCCATCTAATAGAACTTTTGAAAAATAATGGAAGATTGCCAAGACCAGATGGATGTCCTGATGAGGTAATAAAATGAACAATATTTTATCCATTGTCCTTAGTTTATAATAAAAATCCATATTTCCCCATCTTCTTTAACCCAAGGATTTCAAAACTATAAAATTTAATTAGTTGAACTTTTAGATAAAAGTTAGCATAATTAAATATATGACCAGGGACCCAAGGCAAAGCAGTGATAAATAAAGCATACCTTTAATTCCTGAAGTTCTTATTCCATTTAAAAAATGACATTTTTATGTGTGCATGTGTATCTTTGATTTCTTCTCTCTTCTCCAGATTTATACTATCATGACAGAATGTTGGAACAATAATGTAAGCTTACGGCCTGCCTTTAGGGACCTTGCACTTCGAGTGGATCAGATAAGAGATGACATGGGTGGATGAAAGAACCGAACTTCATTTTATTACTACGGAATTAAATTTTGCCCTTCAGGACTATTCTCACACTGGTCATGGTGATGAACAGAACAGAAATGCAAATATCTCATTAGAACTTGCAGGCACAAACCTCCCATCAAAACTTGCAGACTTCATCAAATGTTTGTTTTCTCCACGAAGGTGTATTTGCACTTGAGAACATGTCTGTGAAATCCATTAATAGGGAATTTTCTTTGTGTTAAGATACTGAAAATATTCCTGGGTGTAGTCAGTGTCACTTGACAAAGCAAAAAAAGAAAAGAAAAAGACTGCTTTCTTGACTCAGTTAAATTTTTGAGAGGTGAAAACATTTAATGCTTTTTCTCTTTTGGCAAAGTTAAAGATGCAGAGAATATATTTGTACGGTCTTTTCCATAGTGAATGTATAAAGAACTTGGCCTCTTGTGTAATGTTTTGCACAAAGGTTTACAATCATTGGTATTGTTTTCTAATTTTTCCAGTGTTGTTCCACACGTTTGCTTCACATTAGAACCAAAATAAGATGTTTAGATTACTTAATAAGTTACTGTTTGTGTGCCTGTTCAGCTTTGTCATTGGCCAGCAATATAAGCAGGTTTGCATTTTTTAGCATGTTGTTTTGTGTATTGTAAATATTTTTCAAGGCAAAGGGAACAAGCATATACTTTTACTTGTACAGGATAACCTCAGTCCCTTCCCTATCCACTTAAGAATACATTTTGAAATGGAACAAGCATACAAAGATATAGCACAATATATTTTCCTACTTGGTTTTCTTGTATCAGTTGTGGTGGAAGCATATATTAAATAGAATTCCCTCTATATGTATTTTTTTGGCATGATTGAACAACAAGATGTACTTGAAGCTTCTTCACACTAATTAGTAGTCTTATTTTAAGACTTTTTTGAGAATAAGAATATTTTCATCCCCTGAGTTATTCTATTCAGTATGTTCCTTCATTCCTTGGAAATATGACACTGTTAAATTGAATGAGTGAAGGAAACAAACACATAAATAGCTTTCTAACCTGAAACTGTATAAACATACTTATAGGTTATGGAATGGGTTGTGAAGACAACCAAGAAAAGTTCAATTCTTGGTCCACCTTTTATTTCCTAAATATATTTGTATTTCTTGAAGAATATATTTAAGCGGTAGTAAAATTTTCTTTTTCTGTAAGATGATTTCCTGTCTGTTAGAGATTTTCATCTTACACAGCACAAAAGTAAATTGAAAATAGTGAAAGCAGGAAATTTCTATTCTTAGTTTTTAAAATGACAGTTTAAGAACATTAAGAATATACATTTTTATTGTGATGCATTGAATATGAATCATTTCAAAAGATACAATTCGTATATCCTGTTCTATGTAGATTATCATGAATTAGATAAAAAGAAATTTTTGTTACTGCATTCCAGATATTTCATTTTAATAATATTTTGGGCTCATTTGCACAAAGTTTAAAGCATGTAGGATCTTGCCTCAAAATAATAGCACATTCTTAATTGAACAAGTTGTCTTTTTTTTAAAACTATGCACCTTTCTTCAAACCAAGTCCCACTATCATTCTTTTCTAAATACTCCTTTGGAGCTGACTTAAATCAGAAATTTAAATGATGTTTTAAAATTTTTCATTTATAAAAGAATTAGCCTATGTAGTTTTTCCTATTCATTTTATTTTATTTTTTAAATTACACAATACCATCATAGCTTAAAAAAATTTAGCTAGGCTATTGAATGCAGAAGTAATATAAAAGGACAAAATATTATATTTGTATTAAGATTTATAATGTATATTTTAGAGAAAGCCGAATATAATTTCTGTTTATTTAAAAAAATCTCAGGGATGTCTGTATCATAATGCAATTATGAAATCTTCCATATCGCTAATTTTCAAGTGAAAGGTAAGCCCTTATTTTGTTTTAATACAGTATGCTTGTTTTGTACCTGATACTAAAACTCAGGTACCAAAGGAGATGATGATTCTTCTATTGCTATAACATTTTGTTTTATGCTTTTGTTTTTTTTAAAGGTATTAGCTAGTTTTTTTAACTTTTATAATGTTTAAATTTTAAGTATTAGGTAAAGGGATGCAATTCAAGCAAACACCCTTTATTGTATTAGAGACAATTTACCTACTGAAAAACTCCAGGTTGTTTTTTTGTTTGTTTGTTTGTTTGTTTTTTATTGAGGATTTGTATTGTGCTTTTTTTTATTCTGACCATACATAGAAATGACAGTTTTCGACAACTTTGTAACTTTTGTTCAATGGTTGTATACAAGAAACAGGTAAGTAACCTCTACCCTTTTTCATTCCAAACATAATCCCCTCAAATGAAGGCTCTTCAGAACTAAGGCTAGAAGTCTTGTTAAGATTTTCAACAAATCTGTAAATACTCCAGTTTACTTATTTACTTCTTACAGTATTTGCATTGAGAAACAAATTTATTTCCTCAGTTGCCATTTGCTTTGGGAAAGTCACTTTTTCCACATTATTTATATATGCTACCAAAAGTTTGCTGTGTAAAAGTTTGCCTTACCTACATATACCTAACCAGCTGTTATGAAGTTACATGAAACTTTTTATCACAGCTACAGATTTCCTGATGCTCCAAAATCATCTAAACAGCTATTTTAATAATATATTATAGTTCATTATAAAACCCTACAGTTGCACATTTGTGTTTTTCTCCCCATAAAGTACCATTTTGAGGTATGTTTATTAATTGGTGCAATTTGTTTTCTCAAATTTTAATCTTCTGCATATTCCCTAAAGTTGTAAGCATCATTCATGTAGTAAGCGATATAGACATGAGTTTCCACTGCATGGAAGTGGGGAAACTCATTCATTGACTTAGATGTTGGCAAATCATAGTTATTAATAGGGGAAATTCACATGCTGGTTTAGGTATAGACAGATCAAAGTATCTATTAAATGCTTCCATAGCTCTCTGACACCAATCACTGTACTATCCTCCTGAACATTGCTGTACCCAACTTAGTTCAAATTATTAAAATTATTTTTTAAAATGAAGGCTTCCTCTAGTTTTTCAGGGTAAGTTTATAAAACTCTCATATTACCCATAATCCATTCTGTTGAAATATTCTTTGCCAAATAAATATGCTCAAATATGTATGATGAATATTGAAAAATTGGTTGTTAAATTTTAAAATGTGTGTCTTCATTTATGCCCATGTTTCTAATGTTATTAAGAACTCTGGATCTAGTGTCCAAGAACTGCATTCAAATCTAGACTTTTTCACTTTGGACTCGGGTCCCCTTCAACATTTTACTTTAGCCTCTCTAAAACTTATTTTCCACTTTTATAAAAGGAGAGGTTGAGCTACATAATCTTCAAGGTCCCTTTCAGCTCTAAATCTATGGTATTCTTCCCTGTTTGCCCTTATCCTTAATAGAGTAGTTAAGCTTATTAACTATTGAGCTTATACCAGAGGGCACTCTACATCTGGGGATAACCTTTTTTTTTTTTAATCCTTATCTTCTGTCTTAGAAGTAATACTGTGTATTGGCACTGTGTAAGAGATCTTGCATAAATCCTGCATTACAGGTCCCAAGGCAGAAGAGAGTAGTAAGGGCTAGGCAATTGGGAGTTAAGTGACTTGCCTGGGATTACACAGCTAGGAAGTAAATGAGGCCAGATTTGAACCCAGGATTCCTTTTTCTAAGCCTGACTCTCAATTCAGTGAGTCACCACAACTTAGTTGCCCCCTGAGGCTGACTTTTAAAATATGGTAAAAGATCACTTCCTCCAACACTCATTTTACAGATGAGAAAACTGATGGCTAGAGAAGTTAAGAGTCTCATCATAAGTTACCCAGGTAGAAAGTAACAGAGCTGAGGCTCAAATCAGAATACTCTAGAACAGTGATGGGCAGACTATTTCCCGAGGGCCAGATTCAAGCCATAGTTTGCCCATCACTGCCTTAAGCAATTCCCTAATCACTACACCCCCCCACATCCAGATGTAGTGATGAGGAAATTAGTTTGCCCATCACTGCTCTAGAAGACTCCAAATCAAGGATCTTTAACTGCACCAAATTTGTTTCTGCTAAAATTGTGAGGATTGTTAAACATATTTTCATGTTTATCAGAGAAAAGTGTTAGAAAATTCATTTTGATCAATTATTGCAACAAACCCATTAAAAAAATAACGGCAAAGAATTGGAGGCTCCAAAACTGGGGTACTTAACCTGAGGTCCGTGAACTTCATGACAAGATCTCAGATAGTTTGTGACTTGGATGGAGGGGGGGGGGGCAGGAAACGTTACTTTCATTAACCTCTAACTGATATTTAACATTATCTTCTATTGTGATTTTTTTAAAGTAAAAATCTCACTTCAGACTGCCACAGGGATCCATGGCTCAAAAAAAAGATGAAGAACTCCTGCTGTTTTCCTTTCAAACTCTAAAATTCTATGATCCTGTAAATATTGCTTTGTATTAGAATATATATATATATATATATATATATATATATATATATATATATATATATATATATTACAAATAGCTAAAATGACCAACTCTTGCCTTTGGAGATACAAACCCCCTTTTCATATTCTCATCCCTGTGGAACTCATTCCTTCCCTAGTCACTACTATTATTGGTACATACTTTCTATAATATAATAGTAGCTAGTATTTTTGTAGTGCTTACTTTATGCCTGTCAATGTGCTAAGTGCTTTACAAATAATCTCATTTGATCCTCACAACAACCTGGAAGGTAGATACTATCATTATTCCCCTTTTACAGAGGAGGAAACTAAGGCAGACAGTTAAGTGACTTGCCAAGATTCCTAGGTAGTACCCTCTAGAACCTGGTTGTTTGAGCTCTTCACTGTAAAGCCAGTTAACTCCTGGAGAGGACCATTGGGGGATAGATGGTTAAAAAATAAAGTTGAGTACTTCCTTTACCATATGCTAAGACTGATTCTCCCTTCCCTTTTAGATAGATAATACTATTTCAGATAGCTTCCTGAAGTTTGTTGTGACAGGAAAGAAAAGTTAGCCTAGAAGTGAGGCTACCTTCTCTAAAAGCAAAACCCTTAGTCTGTCTACTTCAGAGTTCAAAGACCTTGAGGTGTGTATCAAAGAAGATTCCTGTTATGACCAGCATCTCGCCAGAACAAAGGAAGGGAAGTGGGGAGGAGGGGAGTGTCTATAATTAGAAGACTCTATAAATTGGGTATTTGAACTCAAATCTTGGACATTTGTCAAGCATCCAAAGCAGGGATTTCCCTTTCGTGAAAGAATAAAATACTCTTATACTCTGGGCTCTCATCTCCATGTTTGTGAACTTATTATAGTGGTGGGGGTCCACTGCTCATGACCCTGTTCCACTCAATGATACTGCTTTCCTTACCACTACATACAATATTGCCTATATTTTCATTCATTCATACCTCAGACTTGCTAATCATGGTGGAATTGGAGTATTCCTTGTTCTCTATAACTGCTTCTAGATTCTCCATCACCCAACACCATCACTCCCTTTTAGGTTTATTAAATCCCACTTTATTATCACCTTTTCTGAGTTTTCATGAATCAATTTGATTCTCTTAGTGAGAGCCGTACAGTGCTCACAGTGCGTGCTCCTTTAACAGTGCTCGATCCTGTAACAGCACCTGAAAAAAAAATTGACTTTATGGCTCCTGCAGAAAGAGCCATACGTTGCTGACCCCTGGTCTAGACAGAGCTACTTCCTCCTCTGATGTCTGGAAAGATGTTCCCCTTTTCTAGAACTGTTTCCTTGAGTGTAAAAAGGGAGGGCTGAGGTAGCTGGTTTCTTCTTTTTTTTTTTTTTAATTTAAATTTTTTTTAGAAAAATTTTTCCATAGTTACATGATTCATGTTCTTTCTCTCCCCCCAACTACCCCCCAGTCAACATTTCCACTGGTTTCTTCATGTGTCATGGATCAAGACCTATTTCCATATTATTGATAGTTGTACTAGGGTGGTCATTTAGAGTTTACTTCCCAAATCATGCCCACATCAACCCATGTGTTCAAGCAGTTGTTTTTCTTCTGTGTTTCCTCTCCTGTAGTTCTTCCTCTAAATGTGGGTAGCATTCTTTTCCATAAATCCCTCAGAATTGTCCTGGGTCATTTCATCGCTGCTAGTACAGAAGTCCATTACATTCTATTTTACCATGGTGTATCAGACTGATGTCTCTGTGTACAATGTTCTCCTGGTTCTGCTCCTTTCACTGTACATCAATTCCTGAAGGTCATTCCCGTTCACATGGAATTCCTCCAGTTCATTATTCCTTTGAGCACAATAGTATTCCATCACCAGTAGATACCACAATTTGTTTAGCCATTCCCCAATTGACGAGCATACCTTCATTTTCCAGTTTTTTTGAGGTAGCTGGTTTCTTAAGGACCCTCCAGTTCTGTCAAGGTGCTCTTCTGGTCTCTCTGGGAGCAGAATTGGGAGCTTTGTTGGTGCAAGAGTGAACTTCTTCACTCCAACTGTCTTGCCTATGTTACCTGGAACTTCCAGCTGGTAGGGGATTGACATTAGCAGAAGTTGTAGCCCCAGCTGTCAGGGGATAGGATCTAAGAACATATATATTCCATTCCTGCCACAAACACACCAGTGATACTTGCCAGCTGGCCTTGAGCTCCCCAACTGCTTCCAATCAAGGGAAAGTAGGTCAGGCTCTTTTCAAATGACTCTTCTCGACCATTCTTCCTTGCCTTTCTCTATACTTCTTTATTAAGCTTACTTGATCCTCTAAACTCTAGCAAAAATATCTCAATTCTCCTTATTAACTGTAGGTAATGACCTGTAATTAAATACTTTTAAAAATCCTTAATTCTATGATATGGCTAGTAAAGAGAGAAAAATCAAAGAATGAAAAAGTAGGGAAGAGGGAAAAAGAAGAGGAAGAGAATCAGTTACAGAGAGTAAAAGAAGTAGAAAGGTGAAGGGGGTAGGGAATGGTAGATAGAGACTAAGGAACTTGTTTCTACTGAAGTACAGAAGCATATAAACAATTTTTATAAATGACAGGTTCCCAGAATAGTCCATTAAAGTCTGTCTAATTCACTTTGAAGCTAGAATATAGTATCTGCTGGAAAGAATAGTAGAAAGTAATTAATGCAATGATAATAAAAAAACCCAAAATGATCTTTTTCTTATTTTTAAATTGGAGATTGAGGGGAATGTAGGTTTAATGAGAGGTGGGAAAGGAGCTTTTGAGATTGATAACACATTCAGTTGTGAGCTCCCTGAAGACAGAGACTGGTTTTTTATATTACTTTGTATCCCCAGTGCTTAACCCAATGCCTGGCACAGTTAATAACATATAGGGCTTTAAAATTTATGAGGTGCTTTACAAATATTTTATCATCTTAACATCACAACAATCCTGGATGGTAGGCACTGTTGACCACATTTACACATAAGGAAATTGGGATAGAACATGGTTAAATGACTATAACTAAGCATTTCCTGGATTTTAATTCAGGTCACTATGCTGTCCACTAAATCACCTAAATGTCCTTAGAACTGGTACTCATTCTGGATTATGGTATTGGACTTTATTTTAAAATCTATGGCACTCTTTTCTTTTATGTGGTTATATCCTTAACATTGTTCTTATGCTAATCAGACAGTTTGGGTCCTCTTGTGATTCATAAATGAAAGAGAAGGGACAAGGGAATAAGTTGTGTGTTTTTTTTTCCTTTCCAAAACAAGATAGAAGCTAAATGATAAAGGGAAAAGAGGAACAAGGTTAAGAACAATTTTGTTTTATATTTATAAGATATCACCTGAATAACTGGACTTACAGCTGTGACAGAGGAAAAATGAAGGATGGAGGGGTGGAATAATATGTACAGAAGTCAACATGAAAGGAAAAAATAGAAGATCATTGGGAAGAAGGATAAGAACTAATGAATATTTCAAGATTTGCCAAAGTTTTACATCCATTTTCAGTTTATCTTCAAAACTATATTATGGTGGGAGGGGATAAGGGTAGGGGTAAAGTCCAGGTATTATTATCCCCTTTGTTTCTAAGATTCAGAGCCACATGACTGGCAAGTTTAAGGGAAAGGGATTTGAATCCAGTTGTCTTCTAATTCCAGAGTCCAGTGTTTACTCCACTTTAACTTCACTGCCAATCTGTATTTCGACCATTCTACCTAGAAAGCCACTATCATCAACCCCTTTTGCCTGGACCAGTTAGCCTTCTAATTGATTATAGTACTTCAATCCATCCTCCACAAAACTGCTAAATTGATTTTCCTAAAGTTCAGGTCTAAACATGTCACTCCTCTATTCATTGAAATCTACTGCCTCCCTTTTATCTGTGGTATCAAATATCAGCTCCACAATCTGGCCCCAAACCGCATTTCCACGTTTATTGCTCATTGATCACCCCAACATGCACCCCAGTCCAGCCAAACTGGCCTTCTTGTTCCTCTAAAGGTCTAACCTGAGGCCCTGTTCTCTTTTCCCTCTATACTCCATCTCCTATCTCCTTGTTCTTGGACGGGCTTCCCCCCATGCTTGGAGTGCACAATCTCCTCATTTCTACTTCACAGAAATCCCTACTTTCTTTCAAAACTCAACTCAGATGCCACCATCTACATGAAGCCTTTTTGCTCCCTGTATAATTCCCTATTGTTTCCCAGAAGAGTTTTGTTTTACTTGACTGTGCGTATCATATTACAAGGAATTTGCTTTTCTCCTTTATTCCAATGGGATAAGAAGGAAATTCATGCTTTTAAATTCTAGAGATATGAGAGACAATAGGTATGAAATATTTCTAGTGTTTTCAGATCAAGTCACTGTAATGTTAATTTTGCTTAATTATTTTACTTTTTTACAAGAGAGTTCACATGGAATAATGGTAATCTGGACATGTTTGTCATGTAAATAAAATAGATAAAAAAAACTTAGGAGAAGAAAAAAAGAAAAGTAGGTATTAAAATCCATCTCTGAAAAATCAATTTATGAACTAAGATACCAGTAACCAGATCAATAGCTTCTGGAAGGTCAGATTAAATCAAAATGAGGATAGTAATAATATTAGTAATGATAAATAACCCTAAGTACCGGGAATAGTGCTAAACTCTAAATAATTATAATTTCAACTGATCCTCACAACAATCCTGAGCAGTAAGTGCTATAATTATCCTCATTTTACAGATAGGGAAGCTAAGGCAAGCAAGTTAAGGAATTTGCCCAGGGCCCCGTAGCTAATGTGTCTGAAGCTAGATTTGAAATTAGGTTTTCTTGACTCTAGGCTGGCCATATTCCTCTAGCCTGGTCTCATAAATCTCTTTTAGGAGATGGATGAAGATATATTCACTTTCTAATAGAGATAGTGAGATATCTTGGAAAGCATGTTGAATATAGAGTCAGCAGCTGAGGGTCAGGTTCTGCTGATTACTACCAATGCGGCCTCAAACAAGTCTCTTTACTTCTCTGAATTCTTACCTCTCTCTTTGTTTCCTCACCTGTAAAAGGAGGCAATTGCTTCTCTAAACTATCATGATCCTATAAATTGATGGGTAGAGTGGGACTCTTAAGTCACAATGATAGCAGGTCAATGACTAATAGTTGTTCCATTTCCTTCTAGAGAAGAAATTGAGTAACATTGATGGGTTCTTATGTCCTTGAAAAGGAAAAATAACTTTTTATTAGTGTTATGTAGACTCTTGACATATATGGAAGATAGTGGATTAGGAATGGAAAGAGTAGTGGAGAAAGCTTCTATTATCCTTTGAGCCAAAGAGATGGTGAGGAAATAAATGTTTTGGTACTAATTTTAGAGCTGGAATAAAATTTTAAATTATTTAATTTTTAAAAACTTAATAGAGGATTTCTGGGAAGATAGGAAAAAGAAAGAAGTTGGGAGATCCAAATCCTTCAATAATCACTTCAAAACTAGCAAGAATCAACACTCCCAAAAACCCTCAAAAGAAACTGAGTTTTCAGCAAAGGAACACTGACTAAATACAGGAAAAAATGCAACACAGGATAAATATTCTGGTCTTTTCCCCCATTGGTACAGGTCATCACAATCCCTCTATATCTACCTATCCTGCTGTTCATGTCCATGTTCATCTTGTTCATGTCCTTGCATATGTTCCCCAGGTTTCCACTAGAAGGGGATAGGGGCCTTTCTTGAATTCTCTTTCCATTTCTAATGGAGGATAGAGGCTATCTTTCCATTATCCTTTATTTTTACTATGTAACTGTCATTCTTCTTTTCATACCATACCTTCCTTTGATGGCATTTCCTCATCCTACTTTCTCTCTGGTTGCAGGATTGTACTTTACCTTCCTCTTTCCTTTCACATTGTCTCTTACCCTGGTTCAGGCTGGCTCATCCCTACCTCTTCATTGTCCTTTAAGAATTTCTCATTTCAAAATGACCACAAACTCATGGGAGTGGAAAGAGAATCTCTCAGTAACCTTTCATTGCCTTCTAATCCCATAAAGACATTTGACTTTATAAACCAATGAAAGTTACCTATGGGGAAAGCCAAAGGAATGACCTTCCCATAGCTAACTTTGCAGGAATTTGGAGGCTTTGTAAAGTCACTGATGAAAGCCATTCTATTCTAGTATACTAGTCCCTCTAGGCTTGGATTCTTACACTTACTCCTTTGCTGGTAGAAGGTGCAGCCACAACCACCCTGTTAACTGCTTGGGTCAGTGAAAGCAGTGCTAAAATTTAAAACCATAACTCCCTCTGATTTTATTTTTAAAAATTTCAAGATGTAACCACTACCATGCAATAAATTAAAATATGTTAGAGACCTAATAAAATCTGACTGAAATAGGAGTATTGGTATTTGGGAACAAATCATTTCATATTTTATGAAACAACCAGTACGAAAACGCTTTATGATAAATCTCTTTCAGAGACACAAAGTACCACTGTAGAGAGCCCTCAGCTTACTAAGCCTCTAAGCCTTAGAGTAAGAAACATCTGGGTTCTGATCCAGATTTAGACACTTGATTAGACAGATTTAGACACTTGATGTCAGCCTCTCTAAGCTTCCATGTCTTCACTTGTAAAATGAAGATAGTAAAAGCACTTACTCCCCAGTTTGTTGTGAAGCTCAAATGAGATAATGTATATAAATACTTTGCAAACTTCAAGTGCTGCATGAATGTGAGCTTTTATTACTACTTCTGACCTTATCTGTCTGTCATTGAACATTTATTAAACACCTACTATATTCCAGGCACTGTACTAGGTGAGAGAGATTCATATAAAAGCAAAAGACCTTGCCCTCTAAGAGCTTACAATCTAAAGGAGTAGATAACATTAGATAGATTATGTCAAATGGGCTACACAATGGAAATTATCGAGTCAAAAGGCCCTAGAATTAAAGAGTATGAGTAGTCTCCAGGGGAAAACTACTTCCAGTAGAGATGAGGTTAAGGGGAAAAACTGATTCACTTCTACAAGAAAAGGGAACACAAAGCGACTAATGTGATATCATAAGTGTAAGACATTTCTCCCTTATTCCCATTAACTGTGGAGTGAGGGGCTGTGGTGAATGGCATTAGGGGAGTAAAGATTCAATTATGTTACTTATTCATATTGTTAGCATGTATTTTTAAAAAATCATTTAAAAGATCTTTAATGCTTTTGGCATTGTATGGTGAAAAGAGTATAAAACTTGGAATTTGAGGAGCTGAATTTGAATTCCAGCTTTGCTATCATTATTTATTTGTGATTTATCATTACCTGCATGATCCTGGACAAATTACTTAACTCCATTTTTCAATTTCTTCATCTGTGAAATAAAGGTATTAACACTTGATGATTCTTTTCTTTATGAGTTTTAAATTTTTTATTGATATCTTTTTATATCATTTTGATTTTTTACTTCGATGTTACTCCCTACTTCCCACTCTTCCACTTAGTGAACTATCTCCTTTAAATAATAAAAAGAGGGAGAAAAATAATTTAGTAAAATTAATCACAATTCATCAGTTATATCTGACAATATATCCAATATTCAGAACCATCACCACCATCCCACTAAAGTAGGGATGAATTCACTATTTTGATTTTTTTTAATGTTGGGAAAACTGAACAGAATTTAGTCTAGGAAAAAAATAGGTATAGACCAGTGATGGGCAACCTATGACCCAAGGGCCAGATGGGGGCGGGGGTGGAGGGGGGAGCCTAAAATGTTCTATCTGGCCATGTGGCATTATTCCTAATCTGAAGAATACAACGAGTAGGATACAATACAATGAAACTTCAAAGAGTTGCCTTAGGAACAGACTGACAAATGAGCATTTCTTTTCCTTTGGCCCTCTTTAAAAAGTTTGCCCATCACTGGCATAGACCATACTACAAAGAGACCAAAGAAAGGACCCATTTGTACAAAAATATTTACATTAGCTCTTTTGTAGTGGCGAAGAACTGGAATCTGAAAGGGTATCCATGGGTTGGGGAATGGCTATACAAGTTATAGTATATGAATGTGATGAGATGCTATTGTGCTGTAAGAAATAATAAAGGGGAAGGGTTCAGAGAAACTTGGAAAGTCTAGTATGAACTGATGCAGAATGAAGTAAAGAGGGGGCAGCCGGGTGGCTCAATGAATTGAGAGCCAGGCCTACAGACAGGAGGTCCTACGTTCAAATCTGGCCTCAGATATTTCCCAGCTGTGTGACCCTGGGCAAGTCACTTGACCCCCATTGCCTAGCCCTTACCACCCTTCTGCCTTGGAGCCAATACACAGTATTGACTCCAAGATGGAAGGTAAGGGTTAAAAAAATAAATAGAACCAGAAAAATAAGTAAATAAAAAAAAGTAAATAGAACCAGAGGGACAATTTATACAATAACAGCATTGTTAAAGCAAAAACTTTGAAAGACTCAAGAACTTTAATCAATACAATGACCAAATACAATGACCAAATACAATTCTATAGGACTCTTGATGAAACATATTACCTTCTGATAGAGAGGTGACAGTCACAGGGTGCAGACTGAGAAATGTATTTTTATGATATTTATTTTGATTGATGCATATAAAGATTTGTTAAAAGGGCTTCACTTTTCTCTTTCATGTAGGAAGAGTGGAAAGGATGGAAAGCAAAAGTTTTTTTGTGTTAATTGAAAAAATTTAATTAAAAAAATTTGGAATGGACCAGGGGCTTATGTCAGATACTAAAATAGATTTTAAATACAAAATTTGGATACAAAAGGCTACATCACAAACTAATTTGAAGAGTAAAGAAGAAAGCATCCTTCTTATATGTAAAAAGAAAAAGAATGCATAACTAAGCAAGGGATTTTTTTTTGGTGCTTGTATTTTATTTTGTTTTTCCCCAATTACATGCAAAAACAGTTTCCAACATTTTCCAAAGAATATTGAGTCTTGAATTCTCTCCCTTCCTCCTTCTCCTTCAACCCCTCTTCACTGAGATAGTAAGCAATCCCATAGATTTCACACATGTAATCATGTAAAACATTTTTCCATATTAATTCTTTTGTAGAAGGAAGCTTGAATTTAAAAAAAAATTAAGAAAGGAAGCAAAAAAAAGTTTACTTTGGTCTGGATTCAGACTCTGTTAGTTCTTTCTCTGGAAGCAGATAACATCTTTTATCATGAATCCTTTGGGATAGTTTTGGTTCCTTGTATTACTGAGACTAGCTAAGCTATTCACAATTGTTCATTATACAGTATTCTTATCATTTTGTATCAATGTTCTCCTGGTTCTGCTTATTTCACTTTGCTTCAGTTCATGTAAGTCTTTCCAGACTTTTCTGAGCTTCTCCTGCTTGTCATTTCTTATAGCACAATAGTATTCCTTTATATAATATAAAGGAAAGCATATTCCTTTATACCATAACTTAGCCACTCCCCAGTTGATAAACATCCCTTCTCTTTCCAATTCTTGCCTCCACCAAAAAAATGCTTTAAATATTTTTGTGTTTATAGGTCCTTCCCTTTTTTTTTTATCTCTTTGGGATATGAACCTATTAATAGTGCTGGGTCAGTCAAAGGGTATGTACTCTTTTCTAGCCCTTTGGGCATAGGTCAAAGTTGCTCTGTAGAATGATCAAATCAGTTCACAGCTCCCCCAACAGTGCATTCGTGTCTCAATTTCCCCACATCCCCTTCAAGTTTTGTCATTTTCCTTTTCTGTCATAATAGCCAATCTGATGGTATGGGATGGTACCTCAGAGTTGTTTTAATTTACATTTCTCTAATTAATAGTAATTTAGAGTATTTTTGCATGGTTTTGCATGACTATAGAGCTTTAATTACTTTGAGAATTGCCTATTCATATACTTTGACAACTTATCAATTGGGGAATGACTGGTATTCTTTATATATATGTAATATATGTATATTTGCATACACATATATTCTTATATGTTTGAATGAAAGCTGAATAATTTTAAACTTTTGAACTTCTACTTGAATTATAAAATTGAATTTGTCTATTATTGTTTCATTTTTCAATTTGAAAAGAAAGTATACTAGGTGGCCATGTTAAGCATTTCACAATTGTCATTACTTAAGAGGCAGAATGGCATATTGGATCATATTTACTGAGTTAGCAAAAAGGAATCCCTTAAACTCTTGACTTCCATCATTCTCATATCTAATCATATCATTATTTCAAATTTGTTTGTCTCACCTATACAATGAGGACATTGACATTAAATGCCCACTATACAGAGAAGCATAAGCAGCCCAGTGGGTATTTAGGCATAGTTACTGATTGGACAAGGGGGGCATCAATGGACAGAGGGAGAGAGGGGAGAATTGAAGTTGGCTTCAAGGTTCTGAAGCAGAAAGAATGGAAGGATAATAGTACCCTGAACAAAAATAGAGAAATTTGCATGGATTTAGAGGAAAAAATAATGAGTTATGGTTTCGCTAGTTTGAAAGTTAAGATAATTAAATATTGATTGATTAATAGTTAAGAGTTTTTAGTTAGTTACTGAAATAATATCTATAAATCAAATTTGGATCTAATTATATAGGTCTCAGTAGTAGAGTGTGTAAGAGTTTAGGTACCCTAATCTTAAGGGCTGCAAGCTGGTCCTGTATCATGATGTCGGTAAGGAAGATGATTAGTAGATGAAGCAACCTGTTTAGGAGATGTTTTTCCTAAGCACTGGATTTCTCTGATATTGAGAGGCATCTGGCAAGGAACTCTCCAGAGAATGTTTCTAAACTCTGTGTTTTCCCTGTTGCTATGGACTCTGGAAATGCAGTTCATCTCATAGATAGCCCACCCTTTCCCTTTCATATAGAACAATCCCAGTCTTGGTTTGGTTCACATCACTGGACCTTCTGTAACCAGCAACCCATGCAAAAAAACCCATGTAAAAAACGCTCTGATTGTCAAGTGTGTCTCTGCTCACTGAGGGGCCATTGACCTCTAGTATTGGCAATTATTAGCTTTGCTAATAAAAAAGATTATGCTTGGAACTTTGTGCTTTAGTTTCTCTTCATTGCAGGATTTTTATTGGGACCCTTTATTAAATTCATACGTCATTATGATATTAGTCATTTTACTCATGCTTGCTCAGGTGGGTGTATGTTTTTCATTTGTTCATTTGTTTTGCTTTTTTGTGGGTCCTTGATTCTATAGGACAAAGGCCATGGATTTGAAAAATTGCTCAACTTGTGTTTGGGGGTATCACACATCATCTCTATAACCAATCAGATGGACTCCCCAGAAATATCTAATTTCAACAGTCTGAAATACTGAATGAACTGAAAAAAAAATACTCAACTTGATTTATTCTATCTGGATACGACCAAAGAAAATTATAGCATTAAAAACCATTTTTAGAAGGAGCTAGGTGGTTCAGGGGACCAGATCTGGAGATGGGTTCAAATGTGGCTGCAGAAACCTCCTAGCTGTATGATTCTAGACAAGTCACTTAACCCCAATTGCCTGCCCCTTATTGCTCTTCTTACCTATATATGTATTCATTTTTAATTTTTAAAAACACTTTCTGTCTTAGATTCAATACTAAGTATGGGTTCCAAATGTAGTAAGGGCTAGGTAATTGGGATTAAGTAACTTGCCCAGGGTCACATAGCTAGGAACCATCTGGCATCACATTTGAACCCAGAACCTCTCATCTCTAGGTCTGGCTCCCTATCCACTGAGCCACCCTTAGAATCAATTCTAAGACAGAAGGCAGAGGTTTTATAAAAAAAAATATTATCTATTAGTACATGGTATGAAATTAGTTGCTATGTGAAATAAATTAACAAGAATGGTTGAAGTGATACTTTATTTACTACAACAAAATATTGGCAATAAAATGAAAAGGCTATTCATGTAATTGTACTGGGTAGTAGGAGAAAGAGAACCATTTAAGAGATTAACAATTAACAACCAAAAAAAGCTTCAGTCACACAAACTACCATATTCTTGCAGACTACTGGGAGGAAAAAAGCAAACTAAAGTGATGATTCAGGTTAATCCAACATTTTGTGCTTTTCCAAAGCATCAGTGAACTTGACACCAAGAATACACATTTAAAAGTAGAGATACACGATTGTCTCCTCTCAGCACACTTTAGCAATATCATTTTTGGTACAAGACATTTCACAACAATACTTTGATATTGTAAGATAGCTGGCTCTCTTTTTCCGGGAATGTGTCACCCACAAGAAGCCATAGTTTTCAAAAGGATCAAAAGGTTCGATGACTTGGTTTTCATTGTTTTCCTCAGTAGCTTCCTTGAATTCATCATAACTCATCAGGAATTCCTCCATGGTGGGGATGGAATCTTCGTTGTGATCATGTTGATGAAGCATATTCCTCAGGGAGTCCCAGTCTTGGTTTGCCAGGGGAATCTGTCCCTCTTTCCAACCAGGAATGAACTCTGGATCCAACTTTACTTTTTCCACATCTGTATAAACAAAAAATGAGAAAGATTCTGTTAGGTTAAAGAGAGGGGGAAATTTTTTTACATCAACTTAAATCAAAGTTTTAAAAACCTTCCCAAGGAGAGAAAAATATTTTTGTTAGCCAGAATAATAAGTGAGTAAAATGAAAGGAGTGCCATTTTGTCAAATTTTAAATTAGGCACCTCCAGGTACTGTAGATAATAATGCCCTTGGTAGAACTGGTTCTTTTTTCATCTTCTTCTGTGTCTTCTTTTACCCTCCCATTTCTCTCATGCTACTTCCCATATGGTTTTCTGAATGAGTGCTTTTTAGAAGTCAGAAATAGCCTGTACAAAACTGGTCTTTTGGGGGTGGGGGGAAATAACAAGGTACATCCTAAGAATTTGTAGATGATCCATGTTGGAGGAAGATTTTGATAGTCAAGATAATGTGGAATATTGATCCCCAAATCCTTTATATTTTTGGAATGGATCCTATATTTTCCTTTTTTTTTTCTTTCCATTTCATTGCTTGGCAGACATTTTTTGGCCATCTCCTATTGTCTCTAGACCAAAGGATCCCACACTTTCTCTGTTTGAAGTGTGCTTAGTATCTCAGTAATTTTTCCATGATCTCTTTAGGCCAAAAAAAATACCTAACAATCTATTTATTAAGTAATTAGATCAAGAAATGTAAATATCCCACAGTTTGGCTACCTCTGGTCAAGTCATTATATTAGGTTCTGTGGAAGACACAGATATCTGTGAGAGATTGTCTCTATCTTCAAAGGCCTCACATTTTTCCCAGTTTTACCTTCATAAGTTATATTTTGCCATAGGTGTTTTTTTTTAAGTGTGTTCCTACCTTCTGATCGCAGAGTATCTGTGGAACAATAGGAGGTGCCAAATTTGCTTGGCATTCAGAGAGAAACTTCCAAGATAGAAAAAAATAATATAGACGATGGTGGATCCCCATATTGGATAATGCCCCAATAGGTAACTGATTAGCTGCATGGAGTTTTCCTTCTAAAATACAATCTGGATTCCAAATACTACTTCTGGTTATGATGACCTCATGCAGGAGGTTCATTTGGACAGGGAGTGGACTTTCTACCCTTAAACCTCTTACATATAATTGCTATTACATGATAGTCACTTCAAATTTTATATAAATGGAAATATATATAAAATGTAATTGTTCACATGTCTCTGTCATTAAATTGTGAGCTCCATGAGGGCAGGGATTGATTTTGCTTCTCTTTGTTACCCCCTGGTTTGGAGAATAGTAAATGCTTGATAAATAAATGCTTGTGGGATTGATTTAGGCATAGAAGGCTGCCTGCTGCACAGAGGAGAAACTAAAGCTCCTCGCCCCTCCATGACCTTCTCCCATCATAATCCAAAGCAGCCAATGGTCAGCATAGAAGAAAGATGGTTTTAAAATTTTTTAATTTAATTTTTCCCCAATTACATGTAAAAAGAGTGCAACATTTTTCAAAGAATATTGAGTCTCAAATTCTCTTCCTCAGTCCCCCCATTTCTCTTGAGATGGTAAACAATCTTATATAGATTTTTACATGTGCAATCATGCAAAAATACTTTCCCATATTAATCCTTTTGTGGAAGGAAACTCAAAGTGAAAAAAATTAATAAAGTGAAAAAAATTGCTTTGGTCTGGGTTCAGACTCAACTCTTTTTCTCTAGAAGTAGATGGTGGGTTTTTGTTTGTTCGTTTTAATCATGATTTTTGTATTGGATCATTGTATTACTGAAAATAGCTAAATAATTCGGTTATTCATCGTACAGTATTCCTGTCACCATACAATGTTTTCTTGGTTCTGTTTATTTCACTCTGCTTCAGTTTGTTGTCTTTCCATATTTTTCCAGATGGAGTTTTTAGGGTCAAGACAGAAATACTTTAGTTTACTGTCCCTCTCCCAGATCTTAAACCATCATTGAAAAATATGAATCTATTCTAATTTTTATTAGCCTTCTAAAGAAAAAAAAACTTGCAGTTTTTCTCAGCAATCCATTCCAATGTTCCACCTTTTTTGTCACAAAATGCTTCCTTATATCTAACCTAAATCTTTCATGCTGTTGCTTTATCTGGTTATCTCTAGTTCTTGCTTAACAAAGATGAAACTCCACCATCTCCCAGCTAGTCACAATATTTAAAACTAACTGAATAATCTCCTCGGCAACTTTGCTCCAAGTCAAAAAATTGTCATTTCTGAAGCGTTTGCTTGTGAATTCCATTTCCCCATTCTTTCATCATATCATTGTTTTCTTCTGAGCCCTCTCCAAGAACATTCCACCTAAATTCTGGATTCTAGATGGGAACAAAATATTCCAGGGGGTTCTAGCCAGTCATAAATTCAAAGAAACATCTCATGAAAATGTTTTAAAAATATTTTTACCACAATAAAAGCTCATTCACTTGAGGTCCACTAAATTAGGATGTTTAAAACTCAGTAATTAGACGAAAGTTTGCACTTCTACTTTCTATTTTTAAAAGTCTCCCCCAAGCAAATTAATAATACAAAAGCATATAAACCACCTAAGGAAAATTGTTTTAAGTGCTTTAAAAGTTACATCAATTACAAATATTCTTATCTGTTCATTACAGTTACCCCTTAAAGTCTTTTTCTAGACAAAATGTTGTTGTTGAATACCAGAGTGGTTTGCTATTTCCTTCTCCAGTTCATTTTACAGATGAGGAAACCGAGGCAAACAGAGTTAAGTGACTTGCCTAGGGTCAAACAACTAATAGGAGTTTGAGGTCAGATTTGAATTCAGGAAGATGAGTTTTCCTGACTCCAGGCCAGGTCTCTATCCACTTAACCTCCTAGCAACCCTACTCAGCATTTTTTTTTTGTAGTAGTTCATATGCCTGGCCTTTAAGTTACTGAAATTATATTTTATTTCTAATGTTTTCTAATTCAGATTAAGCTTTTCTCCCCCAATTATTTTGAATTAAAGATATTTATTTGCTTATGTCACTATCTGTTTCAGGTTTAACATCCTACTGTAGCACCTTTACTTTCTCTTTCATTTTTAATTGTCCATCAAAGAAACATAAAGGCAAAGGTATTATGGTATGAGTAGCAAGGTAGTGCAGTGGATAGAGCTCAGAGACTGGAATCAGGAAGGTCTGGGTTCAAATTCAGTCTCAGACACTAGCTGTGATCTATGTGACTTAACTCTGCCTTGGTTTCCTCATCTGTAAAATGAGTTGGTCTTTTTGTTGGCAAATTATTCCAATTTCTTTGCCAAGAAAACCTCAAATGGGGTTAAAAAGAGTCAATACAACTCAACAATAACAACAAATCATGGAATCTGGAAAGAATATAGTGGAAAGAATACTGACCAGACAGTTCAAATCCAACTTTTGGTCCCAACCACCTAATTGACCTGGGGTGAATAACTTAATCTCCCAGGGAATAAATTTGCTACTCTATAAAATGAAGGACTTAATCTGGATTGTTTCCAAGGTCCCTTCTGTCATCAAGGCTATGATCCTTTATATATTGGGAAGAAAATTAGAATTCCGATGAGAGAGAAGCTGAACACGAATCCACTACATTATAGATTATAACCAGGAATGTATTTCCTTAGACAAGGAAGAAACCTAAGCCACAGCACTACCAGCAAAAGATGGAATTTGGGGGACTCTAAATCCTGTGTCTGTGCAGAAGGGAACTGGAGCATCTCAAGCTCTGAGTGCCATCTGGTGGCTTTTGCAGAGCTCTGATCTTCAGTAGCTATTTTAATCTTGCCTTTGCCTCTTAGGAGCCAATGTAGAGCAGACATACCCCAACTGCACGCCCTGCTAGAACCCTCTATGCTTATACCATATATTTACCCAATCATATTCAATATGCTTATTTCTCCCCTCAATATGCAATTACTCTGTCTTATTTTTTCTAAATCCTTACCTTCTATCTTAGAACTGATACTAAGTATGGGTTCCAAGGCAGAAGAGTGGAAAGGGAGAGGCCAGTGATGGGCAAACTACAGCCCCCTGAAATGTTCTATCCTCCCCATGACATTATTCCTAATCTGACGAATACAATGAGTAGGATACAATACAATTAAACTTTGAAAGAGTTGCCTTAGAAACAGACTGACAGATGAGCATTTCCTTTCTTTTGTCCCCCTCTTTAAAAAGTTTGCCCAGGGGGCAGCTGGGTAGCTCAGTGGATTGAGAGCCAGGCCTAGAGACAGAAGGTCCTAGGTTCAAATCTAGCCCCAGACACTTCCCAGCTGTGTGACCTTGGGCAAGTCACTTGACCCCCATTGCCTACCCTTACCACTCTTCTGCCTTGGGGCCAATACACAGTTTTGACTCCAAGACAGAAGGTAAGGGTTTAAAAAAATAAAAATTTAAAAAAATATAAGTTTGCCCATCACTGGATAGGCAGTTGGGGTTACATGACTTGCCCAGGGTCACACAGGTAGAAAGCGTCTGAGGCCAGATTTGAACCTTGGACCTCCAATCTCTAACCAGGCTCTCTATCCACTGGGTTACCCAGATGTCCCTAATCACTCAATCTTAAAGCCAGGAGTCTCTCCTGTTAGAATATGTGCCCCTTGAAGGCTGTGACCACTTTTCATTTCTTTGTATCTTAGAATACTGGAAGCACCTAGTCAATGCTGGTAGGTTGATTAATTGATTAAAAGCAGTCCAAGCTCTCATCCATTCCATTAGCATCATAAACACCAACAATAAATATTAATTGTGTGTGAGACATTTTGCTAGGGATAAGAAGATGTAAGATGTGTCTTCCACTGTTTTATGGGCAAGTTGGGGATACAGGGCAGATACAAAGGGCAGAGAAATAACAATATAGCTAGCACACAATAACCACTAAATGATGAGTATTAAAAAAAAAGGTACAATAAGAGCTAGCAGGAAAGAAGAATCCCTTAAGGCTGGAGAGGTCGGCAAAGGGCTCATGGAGAAAGTAGAATATAGGCTAAACTTTAATTTAGTAACACAGGAGCAGCTAGGTGTCTCAGTGGATTTAGAGATACGAAGGTCCTGGGTTCTGATCTGGCCCCAGATGCTTCCTAGCTCTGTGATCCTGGGCAAGTCATTTAACCCCACTTGCCTAGCCCTTACTACTCTTCTGCCTTGGAGCTGATGCTTGGTATTGATTCTAAGACAGAAGATAAGGATTTTTTAAAAAAAAGTTTAGTAATACAATCAGGGATTTTAATGAAGAAAAGTGTTCCTCTCAAATGTCTAATACATATTATTCCCTCTGCTTAAAAGGAGTCTTTTACCCTTTCTCAGTTAATACATATATTTTAACCCCTTTCAGAATGGTGGGTCTTCTCCAAGTCTTCACTCTAACTTACCCAATATTTCTGATCAGTTGCTAAATCTTGTCAGTTTGACCTCCATTAATATCTCCATACCTTCCCTCCTCACCATCCACACTGTGGCCATTTTAGTTTGGGTGCTTATTCCCTCTCACCTGGTCTATTGCAATAGCCTCCTGTTTGGGTTCCCTACCTCACACCTCTTTCCAAATGTCCATAAAGCCAACAAGATGATTTTCTGATAGTAGGAGTCTGTTCCCCACTCAAAACACCCCATTGGCTCCCGGTGTACTTACAGGATCAAATAAAAACTCCTTTGGTTAGCATTTAAATCTCTTCACATCCTGAGCTCTTCCTCCTATCCCAATCTTCTTGCATATTATTTCCCTCAACACCCTTTGGACTGGCTTACTTGCCTCTATTCTTTGTATTCAATGGTCATCTCCAATCTCCACACCTTCGCATGAGCAACTGTCCCTTATTCCTGACGTACACTTTTACCCCAACTTCTGCTTCTTGGAATTTCCATTTTCCTTCAAGCCTGAGCTTCTTGTCCACACAACCTTTCCTGGACACTCTCCAGCTACTTGCACGCTCCCTTCCAAAGTTACTTTGGATTAATTTTAAGCATATATTCCCTCTCCTATCGGGAGTTACGTTCCAGAGGGCCCCCCCTCCCCCATAGGTGAAAAATCTGTGAAATATATTTATTTTATTATTTATGTATATTTTAAGGCTTTATAAACCCCACTCTCCTATAAACCTTTTCCACACTCTTATTAACCTACAGTCACTGAGCCAATCAGCGCCCAGGATACAGAACACAGCACTGTGGTTGGTCGCCTTTCATTCCATCAGCCAATAGTGTGTCCCGATAAGTGTTAACTCTGTGATAGAGAATTACATATATGTATATATGTAATTCTCTCTCTCTCTCTCTCTATATATATATATATATGTAATTCTCAATCACGGAGTTACACTTATATTTTAAATATATATATATTTAAAAACCCGCCACATAGTCAAGCCCCAATAAGTGAACCGAGATATATCGAGGGGCGACTACCTGATATCTAATGTGCAAGGATTGCTTCACATTCCTTATTGCACTCTCCAATGCTTAACAGTGCCTGTACTTCGTAGGCATTTAAACGCCTGTTCCCCTTCCCTTATTCTTTTGACAATTAATTGTTTCAAAATCTCATTGTTTCAAAACCTGGCTTGAATTCGTCCCCTTAGGAAATCTTCTAAAAATGAATGATTTATTTACTCATTTCTTGAAGATTCCGTTTGTATAAGGTTTCTTTTCATATATTCATACTAATTTGTAAAGATGCTCTTCCAGAGTTTTGGGCTGTGTATATTGTGTCCAGCTATAGTGTCTTTTGAAATTATATTTTCATGATTAAAATCTAATGCATGTGGAAATTAAGCCAACAGAGCTTTGGCTCCAGGTTCCCTCCTTTTCTGTTTTTAACCTTACTGGCGTATTCAAATTTTCAGGAATGATGATTATCATAAATAGTTGGTAGATTCTTTAAGTATCTTAGGATTCTTAAGTATTCATACAGACTACTGGGTGGTTCAATGGAAAAAGGGCTGGACTTGGAGTCAGGAAGACCTGAATTCAAATTCTGCATCAAACATGGACTCTGGAAGATCATTTAACCTTTTTGTGGTGGGTAAAAGATTGAAATGGCTGAGGAAACAAGGTTTGAGCTTCTGAGCATATCACACATGTCAATTGCATAACAAATTGGGAGTAGGCTTTCCTCAGCTTTGACCCTGGACCCAGAATATAGGGAAAGCAGATTTTTATGCATTAGAAACAATCAAACAAGACCTATTAATTAAAAGAAAACAATTAGCCAGGATGCAAAATTAGGAAATCTGATTTCTAATTGGAGGAAAGAGTAGGGATTTTCCAAGTTGCAAGAGGAAGAGAGAACAAGTGCAATTCCCTGAAATCAGAAAAAGAGGTGTCTCCCCCACCCACATGACTGTATTCAATCAAAGAAACATGAAAATGGTAACTGACTGACCAGTATGGGGCCAGTTTTCAGATAAGATACATGGATTACTGGGTACTTATGGGAATTATTAATATATAAAATAATATACACATTATAATATGATTTATGTATATACAGATGTTAATAAGTATATACATATAAACATACACACAGAATCATAATTTCATCAATCCTCAGATCTGACTGGGTTTCTGGTCAGCATAACCTAGATCCCTAGTTAAGGGTCTTTACAGGTAGAGGTGGTCCAGTTTCCCAGCCACAAAGGGGTAGGTTCAAACAATGCAATAAAGTTTTCTTACACTTCACACAATTAAATAAAGTTTCCTCAAAAGACAGAAATTGGACTAGAATCATAGTTGATTAGAAAGGGAATTGAGCCAGTTCCAGAACTGAGTCACAAGATGGAGTCAGCGTTGTTCTCTCAAGTCCCACATCTCTCAGTTTCCTCATCTGTGAAATGGGATAATGATGCCACCTGCATTACAGAATTGTTATGAGGATGAAGTGAGATAATATACACAGAACACACTGTAAACCTTAAAATGATATATAAATACTAACTCTCTTATAGAGCTTATAGATTTGAGTAAATCTCTTCTTATTAAATAATTTTTCAGTAGGTTTCCCCACCCCTTCTCCACCTGGGATTCTAAATCATATGCCTTTATGCTTCTCAAAACACTCTATACCTGTTCATTCATATGATCCTCACAATAATCTATTAGGTAGGTGAAAAAGATATTAGTCCCATTTTTCAGAGGAAGAAACTGAGGATTTGTAGGGTTAAATGTTTACTGTCACACAGCAAATTACTGACAAAATTAGAAATATAATTAAATTTTTAGAGCCTGATCCTGGTTCAGGTCCCTTTCCACTCTTCCTTCCTGCCACAATTCAATTCAACTCAACTCAGTGTTTTTCCTACTTTCCAATTCACCACCCCCTTTCCTGAAATTTGTTCTTTCAGTTGAGAGTCACCTTGCTTTAATAGTCTTTTCATTCACTCTCCCTAAACCCAAATATCTGAAAAGTTGCCAGAATCTTGTTGCTGCTACCTCCAACACATTTTTCACAATCCATCTCTACCTTCCTGGCCATTATTACCTTTATTGAAGCCCTCTCTGGGCCTTAGCATTCTCTTCTCTATTAAAATTCAGTTCCAATGCTTCTCCCAACATCATCACCACCACCACTACCACCACCATCACCATAGTTAGTATCTATTTGCTTCCTATGCACAAGACCCTACACTGAGCATGGGTGAAACAGTCCCTGTCCTCAAGATGTTTGTATTCATCTGGAGTAAGAACACAGTCTATCACGTAGGTCTGAATAGCTGCCCCAATAGACAAGCTAGACACATAGCTTAGAAACCAAAGGAGAAGATATTTGAGGTGCTGAGAGCAAAGTCTGGGGAACTTGGGCTAAAGGAGAAAGATGGCAGCCAAGAGAGAAATAAACTTCAAAAGGATACAAATTAAGCTTTCTTTGAATTGCTATTATGGGAAGGGGACCAGGGTGAGACTGGTAAACAGAAGCAGAAAAACATTTTGAAGGTTTATCTGTGTTGAAAAGTCTCATCCCCTCTGCTACAAAGATGTATCCTCTCCTCAGACTACTGAGACTAGAAAGGATAGCTAGTTCTGAGCTACAGGGGGTCCTGCAGCCTGCTCCTTCCAGCTCCCAGACTGCTGATACACCAGGAAGTAGAGAGATACTGAGACAGGCAGATGGAGAGACAGAAAAACAGTGACAGAGAAACAGAAACAAAGTCAGACACAGAAAGGGGCAAAGGGGAAAAGGGGAGAGGAAGGGGGATAATGGAAGAAAAAGAGACAAGAAGAAGGAGAAGGAGAAGGAGAAAGAGAAGGAGAAGGAGGAGGAGGAGGAGGAGGAGGAGGAGGAGGAGGAGGAGAAGGAGAAGGAGAAGGAGAAGGAGAAGGAGAAGGAGAAGGAGGAGGAGGAGAAGGAGAAGGAGAAGGAGAAG
>NC_058130.1:125563033-125672146 GCF_016433145.1 Gracilinanus agilis | reverse complement strand
TCCTTTTAGCACAATAGTATTCCATCACCCGCATATACCACAGTTTGTTCAGCCATTCCCCAATTGAAGGACATACCCTCCTTTTCCAATTTGTTGCCACCACAAAAAGCGCAGCTATAAATATTTTCATACAAGTCTGTTTATCTATGATCTCTTTGGGGTACAAACCCAGCAATGGTATGGCTGGATCAAAGGGCAGGCATTTTCAATTGTATTTTTTAAGTTTCTTTTTGTTTCTTGGATGCTAATTATCATTTTAATCAAAGTGTTCCATTTTTTTTTAATTTTTTAAACCCTTAACTTCTGTGTATTGACTTACAGGTGGAAGATTGGTAAGGGTAGGCAATGGGGGTCAAGTGACTTGCCCAGGGTCACACAGCTGGGTGTTCCATTTTTATTCTTAGTGGATCTTATAGATACAAAGCTAGTTAAGAAAACAAAGGCTTGTTAAATGGTGTTGATTGAAGGTGAAAGGAGAAGAGAGAAATGAAGTGTTTTACTTAAAGACATACTGTACATTCTGTGTCACTAAATCTTTTAAAAATCTAAACAAATTATTTTTATTTTCAGAAAAATATATATGAGAGAGAGACAGAGAGAGAGAGATGAATAAATCATGAAGTCATATAGGATGAAAAGACACCTCAATTGCAGTCTATACCTATGGAGATAACATTTGTGCTGATGGTTGTCAAAACTATTGGATTCACTATTCAGTTTTACAAATTTTTACTAAGTTAACTACTACCTATCAGGCAAAAGGAACAAAGAGAGAAATGAAACAGTCTTTTCCCTCAGGGAGCTTACATTGTAACTAGCTAGATAAAGCACCCATTAAGAACTTACTTTGTGTTAGATACTAAACTAAGCCCTGGAGATCAGACTACTAGAAGAAAAGGCAGTCGCTACCCTCTAAGGAGCTTACATACTAATGGGGGAAGACTTCATAAAGGGCAGATAGAAGATGGGTGAGGAAAGAAAGGAAGGATACTCAAACAGAGACAAAGTATCTGGGGAGAAAGTGAAAAAGTTCAGATGGTGAGAAGACCCCAGGGTGGAGGCATCTCCAGGGTTGAGGTTACTGAATTCTACTCAAGAGGATCTAACATCTATGTTGATAAGTTGAATTTCCAAGTTGGAAGGGGATTGGCCATCAAGTCCAAAGTATAACAAAACGAGAGTTCCTTCCCTCAGCCACCTTTCCAAAGAAGTGGTCATTACAACCTTTGAGGAGTTATGGAGTATGTTATGGAGTAAGTCACCCCACCCTAAGCCCCAAGCAGCCCATTTTCCTTTGGGATACCAGTAAATGTTTGGCATACTTTACATCAAGTATAAATCTGACTTTTTGTTACTTTTAGCTTCCTATCTTAGTTCTGCCCTCCAAGGTCAAGAAAAAAGAATCTTTCTTCCATATAGTAGCCATATTTAAATATTTGAGTATGATGATCATGTATCTAAACATCTTCTCTAAGCTAAACATCCCAATTCATCATCCTGGTTGTCTTCATCCAGATATTACAGAGATTATTCATGTCCTTCCTAAAATGTGTTACTCGGAGGTCACACTCTCCATCAGGTTTTTCCCAGTTTCCAAAACTGCTAGCACCTTCTTTGGAGGCAGCTAGGTAGTAGAGTTGCCTCAGTTTCCTTAACTGTATAAAATGAGTTGGAGAAAGAAATGACAAACCACGCCAGTGTAAGAAAACCCTAAATGGGGTCAGGAAGTGACTGAAACAACTGTGCTAAACCTGAAGTTAGGAAGACTCATCTTCCTGAGTTTAAATCTGGCCTCCAACACTTACTACCTGGGTGACCCTGGGCAAGTCACTTCACCCAGTTTGCTTTGGTTTCCTCATCTGTAAAATAAGGTCAATATCATCTACCTTCTAAGGTTATTGGGAAGATCAAATGAAATAATATTTGTAAAACACTTAGCAGAGTATCTGGCATATAGCAGATGCTTAATAAATGTTTGTTTCTTTTTTTTCCTTTCTAAGGTTATCATTTATCTACTCTGTATTTCTCTGGAGGTATGTGCCAACATGCGAAGAACCTGCTCTTTGTTCGGGGGTCTCTGGAGGTGGGATGGCATGGCAAGATGAAATGAACACAAGCCAAAGTGCAAGTGAGTTTGCAAAGGCAATAGCAAGAACAAGATGGAACAAGAACCTCTCTTGTTCCATCTGCTGATTTTTATTTTTATATGCTTTTTTCTTTATGAGCTCATACAGGTTTTGATTTTCCAATACATTAAAAATCACACATTAACTTTTGAAATATCATATGATTGGTGTTTACTAATTATCCTACTGTGATTAAACAATGAAGCAAGCTTGTCAAAAATTATTCATTACGAAATGGCTTAGTTGGAACTTTATTATTTTCAGCCACCTATAAGGTACAAGAAGATCATTTCCTCGCTAAGCATAATGGTTGATTATATTAACTAATTAAATCATGCATATCATATATTTACTTTACACTGTTCAGGCCTATCATTAATCAAGAAGATAGGTATGGTAGTTGATTATATCAAACAAGATACAATAATATCAGTTTGGTCCAAATATTATTTCTTCAAAGGTAAGTTTACTGTTCTTTCTGCTACAGGGTCAATAAGAATGCAGTTTTGGAAGGGTGTCTGTGCTAATTTGTCATTCCCCTGTTTTCCTAGTAACTCACTGTTTCCTTGGTCAATGGGAGTTTGGGAGTAAGTCCAGGCCAGGTACATTCTTGTTGGGGAATTTGGAAACTTGCATTAACTCACTGACTGCTGGTTTATTGTGGGGAAGATGATTCTAGGGGAAGTTTCTGTATTATGGGGATTTATTTAGGGATAGTGAGTGGTCTGTGACTATGGTTGTCCTTGCTATTAACCTGTGTTGTTTTTCTGTGTCTCTCTGGGGTTAGTTAAGTAAGGAGACTGATGTCAATAGTTCCAGTAAAAGGGAATGCTGGTATGAAGAGTCACATAGGGGAAATAGTGAAAATCTCCATCCTCCTGTCAATATGCTTTGCTGGTTTGTCAGAGCTCATGCGGGCTGTGTGAACGTCATGAACTTTGATGGCCTCCTGCACCAATATACCTAAATTTACCTACTAAAATATAATCTGACCACCATATTTAAATGGCAGCAGGTCCTGACTTTTACATGATAGCATTACTACTCACAGTATAATGAGGAACTGTGGCTTAATGGATAGAGAGCCTGATCTTGAAACCAGGCAGACCTGGGGTGAGTCACATAACTCCTTAAGAGTTCTAGTCTAGTGATATCAAATTCAGATATGGATGGGACCATTAATCCTTCTATAAATGTCCCTGTGGCCACGTATTAACTTGACTTAGTTTTAAACTATGTTATTTATGTTTTATTGTATTTTCATTTAAAAATATTTCCTAATTATATCTTAATATGGTTTGGGCAGCACTCAGGAGTGTTATGAGTTTAATATCATTTTTTTTAACCTGGAAGTTCCCTATACTAATGAAATCATAGCTCTCTCCCTATTTCTAGCCTAATAGAAAAATTAGGTTCTCTATGCTTATAACAAATGCTCCATCAAAATATTATTGGGGTGGGGGGAAGCTGGGTGGCTCAGTGGATTGAGAGCCAGGCTTAGAGATCGGAAATCCTAAGATCAAATCTGGCCTCAGACACTTCCTAGCTGTGTGACCCTGGGCAAGTCACTTAATCCCCTTTGCCTACCTCTTTCTGCTCTCCTGCCTTGGAACCAATATACAATATTGATTCTAAGACAGAAGGTAAGAGTTTTAAATATATATATATATGTATATATATATATATATATGTATTATTTGGGACTTAGAAGATATTAGGGGGCAGCTAGGTGGTGCAGTAGATAGTGCCAGTAGACTTATCTTCCTGAGTTCAAATCTAGCCTCAGACATTTATCAGCTATGTAACCTGGGCAAGTCACTTAACCCCGCTTGCCTCAGTTTCCTCAACTGTAAAATGAATTGGAGAAGGAAATGGCAAACCATCCAGTATCTTGGCCAAGAAAACCGTAAATGGGGTCAGGAAGTGTTAGACATGACTGAAACAACTGAACAATGAACATGAGTAATCATAGAATCCTAAGATTTTAGAAATTTTAGAAATTACTTAGTTGAGTCTCTTCAATTTTATAGAGGAAGAAACTGGGATCTAGAGAGTCATGCAGAAAGCATTTAGATGATGCTTTAAAAAGAACTGATAACCAAGTAGATGGATTTTTTTAATGACCCACAGCGATAGTCTCATTATAATTTGTCACAGGAAAAAACCTAACCCACTGAAAGCTGGAATGATGAGCATATGTCAAATATAAATATCTTAAAAGTCATTGAAACAAAAGCTTCTCAGAGCACCCTTTAAATCAATGAAATTGAGCCCCAAATCATGTAGTGTCAATAAGCTGTGATCAGGGACAGTACAGAAAGAAATTTTGAAATTAAACTATTTATATTGGGAAGAGTCGGCAACACTGTGAGATTGACGGATACATTTTCTCACTGGATTGTATTAAAAAAAATCCCAATACTCTTTTTATTGCCCAGTACTTTGCTTCCTGTCACATCTTAATATCATTACTTTTGCATCATCTCGGGAGTGTGTGGAAAGAGAAGTGCTGTGATTCTTTGAAGGCTGAATAATAAAGAAAATTGTTATAGAAGTTGAATAACTTTTAAATCAACCTTTTATGTGCAGGCCCAGCAGTTCATCTTTTAGTAATCCACCATTTATTTCATCTGGGCTGAGAACTAAAATGTTTCAAAATCAACTAGCTGTTTATTACAGTCAGAAATGGGACAAAATTCGTTTTGAATAAAGACAGAGAAGAACTGAAATAATTGAACTCTGAGTTTAAATGACAGATTAAAGCAACCAATTCCTATTGCAGCATTAACATTATCCAGGAAACAATCAAATAAAATGATGTAGGTTTAATCTCAAGGAACAAAGGATGTTATAGCATTCTATAATATACATATGTGATATGCCTAAAAGATGCTAATTTGAGGTTGGCTTGTCAAAAACTTTAATTCTTAATTAAATTTAATTATCTTTTGGTTGTGTGTGAGTGAGATTATATGATGGAATCTGAACATTCTAAATGGTAGGCAACCTACCATTTAGAAAGCAGAGTTTAGGCCCTTTTCTAGTGTCCAGGTCAGAAATCTACTCCTGTCATATGCATGGCACATTTAGAGACTATATGGTATAATGGTTAGAGGACTGCCCATGGAGTCCAAAAGACCTCAAAAAAATCCATCATGCCTAATTGGCTATGTTATCTTCAGCAAATGCCAGAACCTTTTGGTGCCCGAGGGAACTTCCTAAAACTGTAAATTCCACTCTGATTGCAAATCTGTTTCTGTGGAGAAACTTTTCTTGCTAGAATTTCTCTTATGCCAATAAAATCAGGTCCAGACAAATTGCAATAAAAATAGTTAGACTCCAGTGCTATCTCCTGCTATCTTCTAGCAGCTCATGAAATATCTTTGCATGTATTTTGTATTTAATTTTTGATGGATATATTCCTTTGGGGCAACTGGGTAGCAAATGATAGATTACTGGGCTTGGAATCAGGAAGGCTCATCTTCATGAGTTCAAATCTGGCCTCCTTACTAGCTGGGTGACTCTGGGTAAGTCACAACTGTTTGCCTCATTGCCTCATCTTTAAAATGAACTGGAGAAGGAAATGGCAAACCACTCAAGCATCTTTGTCAAGAAAATCTCAAATGGGGTCACAAAGAGTCAGAAAGGACTGAACAACAACAGGTATTCCCCTCCAAGTACAATCTAAGCTCCCTAAGCTCCAGGGACTGTTAATATTTGTTTTCATATTCCTGGCTCCTAGCATTGTGCCTGGCAGATAATAGATACTTGATAAATATTTGGTGAATGAATGAATGAAAACTGGGTTGAGTCCTGGCTTCTACACTTTCCTCTCATCTATAAATGCAGATAATATTTATACTACCCACTTTTGTGTGCAGATGCAAAGCATGGAATCCCTGCAAAGGTACAGGGAGAGCCTCACCCAGAATTCCAGGGGACCTCCCTGGAGAACTTTGGGTGAGGGGGCAGTTGAGAAGGGTTGAAGACAGTTAATTTGTGGGAGTGGATGTGAGCAGACACTCTGCTTGCTTCTCGTGACTTGGGGGTTTTCTCCTGAGGTGGCCATTGTAGCTTAAGCCAGTGGTTTCTACTCATAGGGTTAGCCTGTTTGTTATTACTATTCTTCATTAATATAATTATATAATTACTTAGTGATTAGAGAGTAAGATATTTACCAATAGCAAGAGAGCCAGTTTTAGTTAAGTGCTTCATCCCCTCCAGTGAGGAGGGGGGAAGGGGGAATCAATTGAACAGTTCAGGGTCACCTTTCCTTTATTCAAATACCTTCATTAACTTCTCTAGTTTTCCTTGTTAATTCCTAATATAACTTTTTATCCTCAAATCTGTGCCTGATAATTATTTGGGAAAGATACTCACAACTCAGTCTGAACTTCTAGTTTGAATCCTGTTGGCTGCCAGTTTAAGAAGATCTTCTCTGTCCTTCAACAGTTAGATAGTTAGCTGCTATATACTCATCATACTAACCTGTGAGGAATATAAATTTAAGAAAAGGAACATCAATTGGGGTTTCAGCCATAACTGAAACTTACCAGAGGAATCTTATTCCTGTCTTCATTACCAACTGAAGCAGAAGCAGTTAGAGGGGGAGGGGTTTGAGAATCAGGAGTGTTTTACCCCCTCCTTTCCTCACTGTAGCCTGTCAATCTCTGGCTCTTGACTTAAAGCTCTATTTAGCCTGACACATTTATCTGCTTCTCCAAACTATCTGTTATTATCATCATAACACCACTTTACATAGGATTATTGTGAGAGAAGTGCTTTGTGAGCCATGATTATGATCTGCAGTGAGAGCACTGCCAAAGGAAGTCTTTGTAGCAGGCGCTTTTTGTCCCTTGGATGGCTCACAGCCATGACCACTGCCCAATGGGCAATATTTGCAATATACAAAGGCAATGTTAGACAGTTGGATGAGGTAGTGAAGAATTGTGGGGGAGAGAGAATCAAAGAATATTTTGTGGAGGAGGAAATGGTCGGAGAGCATTGATGGCTTAGGCTGTGACCCCTACCTGGCATATTCTGCTTTCTCATGTTCCCCTTTGGATTCCCTGTGATCCAGTGGAGTGAAAATGTTACCTCCTTCAAGAGACCTTTTCTGATTGCTCCTGGTTGTTAATGTTTCACCCCTTGTATTTGTTTTGAATCTATTTTGTAGATAATTATTTGTGTGCATGCTCTCTCCCTTGGTAGAAAGTAAACTCTTAAGGGCAAGGACTATTTTGTTTTGGTCTCTTCCTTCAGTGCCTAGCACAGCACCTGGCACATTTTGGGGGGCATTGTTTTTTAGTTGTTTTCAATTGTGTTTGACTCTTTTTGACCCCTTTTGGGGTTTTCTTGGCAAATATGTTGGAGTGGCTTGCAATTTTCTTCTCCAGCTCAATGTACAAATTAGGAAAACAAGGGAAACAGGGTTAAGTAACTTGCCCAGGGTCACACAGCTAGTAAGGGTCTGAGGCCAGATTTGAATTTAGATTTTCCTAACTCCAGATGCAAAATTCTATCCACTGCACCACCCAGCTGCCCACCTGGCACATAAGATGTGCTTTATAAATGTCAAATCAATTTTATAGTAAAATCAGGGAAGCCAGTCCCCTATATTTTCTAGGGGATACAGTTCCAATCTTATTGCTCTTCCTATATCTTTTTAACACATTTTCAGATGTGTTAAAGAAATCTCTGATCTGTGAATTTAAGAAACCAGTTCTTAGAGGACTTAATATTTTCATGCCAGCAACTTCTACCTTGCCCATTCCCTCCCCTTTCCTCCCATTTAGTGGCTACTTTGGGCATCCACTACATCTAGTCCTAGCTTCAGCTACCACCCTACCCCACTACCACCAGTTGGACAAGAAGGTCCCCATCACCTACACCCTTTCCAGTTCTGGAACCAAATACATTTTGACATTGCTTCTGAAAACAGCAGTCGGTATATTCCCCTATATTTCCCCTCAACATCCATGACACTTTTTCAGTCCAAAATATCCCTTCCTGGTCACCATTCCTCTATATGCATCGAATCTCTCTATTAAAATGTCAGTCCTGTGAGGGAACAGACTTTGCTTTTGAGTTTGTTTCTTTGGAGCTTGAGACAGTGCTTGGCACATAATCTGTACTTAATGAATTCAGTCAGTCATTCATTCACTCATTCAGCTACCCATGCTCTCTGACAGTTCTATTTCATCACAGATCTCCGAAGCCTTACCCAACAACCACAGTCCTTGATTGTTGGTCCTCCATGGACCATGGCTTCATGCTGATATGCTATGATCTTTGTTCTCATAATATCACCCAAAATGCCAAGACAAAATGTGAAATGAGGGATTAGATTATCTGCTTGGTCACATGTCTGGGTTTTGTAGAAGATGTTCTCAGGATCCAGCAATCCACAAATGAAGGTCTCTGAGAAAAATATCAGAAGAAATACCACAACTCTATGTCATTCAGCACCAAGAGCCTTGTGGTAGGAAATGACCTTGTTTGTGTTCCCCAGTAGAAACAAAGGTAGAGGCAGCCTTGCTGGAGTGCTGAGCTTGGAGTCAAGAACGCTGGGGAAGAAATCAAATTGTTAGCCATGTGACCCTTATAGGGTCACTAAATCTCTAATAGTAATAATAGCGGGCATTTATATGGTGTTTTAAGGTTCAGGAAGTGCTGTACAAGTATTATCTTTACAACAATCCTGGGAGGGAGGTGCTATTATTATCCTCATTTTACAGTAAAGGAAACTGAGGTAGGCAGAGGTTAAATGACTTTTCTTGTGCCACATAGCTAATAAAGGTCTGAGGCTATATTTGAACTCAGGTTTTTCTGAGTCCAGAACCAACTGGCCATCTGTCAATAGCTGTAGCTGTGTACTTCAAATACTTCCCACCTCGAGGACAAACTATTTACTCGACCTTGGCAAGGCTGAACTCCATGGTTTCTGAGGTCCCTTCCAGTTCTAAATACATGATCCTTTAAGATCCTAAGTCACATGGGCTACAGTTTGAATTCTCACACTAGGAGGTACCCCATTCTGACAAAAATCATAGATCCTTCACATATTTGTTTTCTAATAATGGAATCATACCTATTGCCGCAAGATATAATGAGGTGAGTGAATGTTGTGTGGTGTAATCCCAATGGAAAGACCACTGAATTTGAATGTGGCTTTGATTCAAGTCCTGATTGCTACTTATTCTCTCTGTAACCTTAGGTATCCTCTCATCTATAAAATGATATATTTGTATTAAGTGATCTTTGAGGTCTCTTCCATATTTAAATCCTAGAATACTTCTATATTTCCTTCAATAGAAACCCAGGAGATGCACCCTACATGAAAATGGACAAGGCCATCATCTTTTCCAACCCATGCATGATCAAGAATCCACTAGATAGTCTACTGACCAAGTAGTAATCTGGTTTTTGCTGAAAGATCTTCAGTTAGTGGGAACTCAATTCTTTCTGAGATAGGTCATTTCATTTTTGGATAACTAATTATTAGGGGTCTAAACCTGCCCAACTCTCCTGAGACTTCTACCCATGGCTCTCAGCTATAAGCAGAACATGCCTGGTCTCTCTTCCACAGGTGAGCTCTTATTTAAAGACAGTTTGGATTACCTACCTCCTGCCCTCACAACTCTTCAGGTTAAATGTTTTCAGTTTCCTGTTCAACTAGTTCTCATGGAGCAAGATTTTGAGGCCCTTTACCTTCTTACATACTCTCCTCAGGTTCCTTCCCAGTTTATCAATGTCTTTTATAAGAACTGACACTGAGAACTGCAGAAAATTAATAATGAATTGGGGTATTTTCTGCAAAATACTTTTCAACACTCCTGAAAAAGTTTGATTTTAGGGTTGAAGCTCCAACTGTCTCTCCCCAAAGCTATGTTGGGTCTTCCCTTCTTTGATCTAGATATAAAAGCTTGTGGAGGGTGGAGACCAGCTCTTTGTTTTATCTATATACAAGAACTCTCTTCAATAATGAGACCACGTGGTTCTAGCCTCCATGTTAGGATATGCTAAGTGTCTTATGTTAGGATATGCTAAGTGTCTTAGCATCTGGAAGACCCACCTCTTGTCCTGATTGAGAGGCCCTGTAAAGGGATATCACAAAGAGCATACACTGATAGAGGCAATGCCCCTTCCCCCCAACCCAGCCAAAAAGTTTTGATTTATATCCTGAGTTCCTCACTTCTCCATCAGGAAATGAACAGCGTGGCTCATTATAAATCATCTGGGATTATGATTGGTCATTACATGAATCAGAGTTCATAAGCTTTTGAAAGTTTTTGCACATCCTTATTTAGAGTTTATTTTGCTTAAATCTAATCTTTTCTTTAATGTACCTTCCAATTCCATGAGCCATCTAAGATGAGGAGGGCCTGAGGAAACTCCCCACTTAGGAGCTTACAGAATTGTCTCTCTCTCTTCCAAACAGCAGCTAGGTGGGTATGAGGCAAAAGACGACTCTCAAAGTGGCTGGTTAATGCCTCTTCAAAGCACCTCCGCCTTAGCTGGGCAGCCAATCCACAATCCACCTCTTCAATGCAGAATCAGTAATGGAGCATTGGCACAAGCTCCATTTGAGGAGTACAGCCGTTTCATTATACTCCAATGTGCCTTTCTGGAATCAGTCTCCCTAGCCTCTTCCATATGGACTAGCATCAGTTAGAGCACACTAGAAATGCCCTGAGACCTAAGCTTCATTGGCTAGATATGTATGGATAGAGGAGGGTAGAGTAGCTCTGTGATCCAGGGATCCAGCCTTGGCAAAATATCTTCTTTCCTCTTGAGTTCCTGCTTCCTTGATCAAGCTAAGGCTCAGCTATTTTGAGACCAAATCAGGAACCACGTTTTTGTGATGGAAGAACACCTTAAGTCACTTTCCCACAAGGTCCAAAAAAATGATTGTTGAGTGAATGGATGAATGCTTGACCAAGATGACCTGATTCTGGTTATCAGGGATTGTAAAGGATGAACAGGTTTTCAATAAGTCATCTGCCAAATGGGGGTGGTGACTGCTTTATTGGCTTACCTCCCAGCGTTGTGAGACCAGCTTTGTAGAATCCAGAGAGCCTTTTAATGGGAATCTATAGGTCAGTAAAACAAGGTTCCTTTCTGAACTCCATGGGTGGGAATCCCTCAAGAGCTGCAACCCCAGACAAAACCCTATCAGTGGCCTGTCAGATCCCAGCAGGAGCAACTAGTACCAGGAACTGCCTGAACCTCATGAGGACAAGTTAGTACCATCATGCATCTATTTAGTACCATAGTTCATCTATGATACATTAAGGATTAAAGAAGCTTCTGAGGGCTTTGGGGATTTATGTCACTTAGAAACATAGCTCCTGCTCAGATACATCTCACTCTATGGACTACTGATTATATGTAGGCTATAAATTGCATGAAATTTTGAAGTCTTGGATACCATTTTAGCAGAGACTATGTTTACAAGTGATATAAACTCCTGAAGCCCTCAAAAGCTTCTTTAATCCATGTTAAGACTAGTCTATAGGCAAATAAATTTAAATCAGTTTTCTCTTGGCAAAACTCTGAAGTTGGCAATTTGTCTTTATGGTCTCTAGGCATCCTTGTTCCCCTTCAGCTGCGTCCCTCCCTTCCCACTCCCACCCCTAAGGTAGCATCATTCTACTTGCTAGATCCTACTCCAAACAAAGTTGAAGAGGACCAGACACAGCTCACATTTGAATTAATATTCAGGGGTTCTTAACCTGGGATCTGGGAATTTGTTTCTTTAAAAATATATTGATAATTGTATTTCAATTAATTTGATTTCCTTTGTAATGCAATTAATTTTGATTTCTTCATTTAAAAATTTGTTCATTTAAAAATTATTTTTTTTAAATTTGTTCATTTAAAAATTATTTTTTTAAAATAAGGACAAAACAAAAAAATTAAAATTAAAAAAATATATTTGGAAGAGTTCCCAGGTTTCACCAGAACAACAGAGGTATTCATAACACAAAAAAAGTTAAGAACACTAGATTTGTATTAGTGTTTACTCCCTTCCAGGTATTTGCATTTTTAAGAGTTTTTTGAAAATTATAAAATGAAAGATTTTATTTCCAGTTACAGGAATTTCAGACAATAACAGAGCAAGGAAGGGAAATACTTATTTGATGAGGAGGGGTGAGTTTTCCTGCCCACAGCTAAAAAAAAATTGCCGACAAATGAACTTGTGGAAGACAAACTCTTTTGTAAATTAAGGATAAGTTTTTTGGCCTAATTGGTACAAAGCTACTATTTGCTAATAAATCATATTTATGTGGTACTTTAATATTAACAAATACTTTTTCTCATCATGGGAGGTAGTGAAAGTATTATCCCATTTTACAGATAAGGAAACTGAAACTTGGAGAGATAAAGCAATTTGTTCAGGGTCACACAGCTAGGGAAGCTAGTAGTCTGGACTCAAAGTCAGGACTGTGTGTTCAGCACTCTTTATTCTGTACCATGTTAGTAAGTTTTAAATCTTCACAGTCACCTTGTAACCCTGTCAGGCACAAAAAACTAAAATTGAAATTGGACAGCAGCTTATAAATTACATGAATTTAAAAGTCTCAAGTACCCTGAAGAAAAAGGATGATTCAATGGATCTCCCAACAATGTGAGCACTCCTTCCACTGAAGTAGCTCAGAACTCATTCACACCTTGTTATCCTGGGTAATTCTTGCCCATATCTTCCCATGAGTACTCCAAAGAGACCCTTCCTTGGTTCTTCTAATAGTTTGTGGTCAACAGTGTACCTTTGGGGGGCTGTCTGCTCTGCCTCATTCCCAATATATGATCAGCCTATCTCCTTTTCCAGTTGTACATATCTGTGATAACGCCATTTGTACCATTTTTCTTATGCAGTAAGTCTTATCCATCTTTTTTGTGTTCTATGGGCCACTGCAACTTTGATTTGTTCCATGTTGTTCTATATACACTAAAGAATTCAAAGATCTTTTTTAAAAAAGCAATCATTTGGATACTGAGCTACTCTGAATTGGTTGACATTCTGGATAGATGCAATCCCCAGGGCTGCAATGATATGTGCAATTTCATTTCCATGAGTTAGATCAGGGTTGGGACCTAGCCACACTAATAAAGCAGGAAAATATCTCTCTCTGTATCAGTTTAGTGTGACCGGGTGTTTCCCAGGGGTTTGTATTCTACTAATAAACCCTGTAGATGGGTTGGAGGAAGAGGGGCAGGGAAGGAGCTGAATTTCTGTTCCTTGAGATCCAGAACTGTACTAACACATTCAAATTGCTTTTGGAATGGTTAAACAGAAGCATGGATTGCATTGACAGTTTCAGTTCTCGTTTTTAGTGGGTGAGAACAATGATACAAAGCCAAATTAAAGACATATTTTCTATTATAACTTTGCTGGGAGATGTGAAGGAATAAATTTTACATATTTCCATCTGTTTAAATTTTTGGATAGTGGAGAAGGTAAATTCTAATGAGAATTGTCAGTTTCCCCACAATGTTTAGATTGTTTTCACTCACTTGAAGTACAAAGGGCACTTATTTTTAAGATTCTAAGCAGTAATTAGTCAACAGTTATTTATAATAAATAATTATTATTATTTATAAAAATAACTATTTATTAGTTATTTATAACTAACACGTGGAGATATGAGAGGAAAAAAATTTTAAATAGTCTTTGCCCTCAAGGAATTTACATTTTAATTAGTAACACAATAAGTAAATAACTATGTACATATAAGATACATTCCTCAGTATGTGGAGATAAAGTCAATTCTATTTGCAGACAATAAGATAATTTGTTTAAAAGATGGTCTCCATATTGCTTGCAAAATGATCCACTGAGCTTCAGGAAGAAAATTTTAGAAATTCTAATTCTTAAAAAAAAATTAACAAACTAAGCTTAGTTAGTATTTAACATAAAGATTAACACCAGAGCCCACATTTATTTCCTATGACAGAAAGTAAAATGTTACATGTGGTTCCTAAGGTATTTTGAGAAAAAACGAGGTGCTTCTGATGGAGAAAATCATCTTCTTCCCCTATTCAATCATTTTCAGTTTATTGTAGCCTATTGTAGTCACATGGGCCAAGCTGAACAGATTTCTAGGTCATTTATTTTATAGAGTTTTAATTAAACTCACCTTCACAAAATGGATAATGCTTTGAAAATATTCCTGCAAAGAAATCACAGATAGAAAATTATACCAATAATGCAATCACTGGTGGAAAACTGTGGCAGTGCTGATCCTTCTGCTCCTCCAGGGAGTTCTTTCTTGGCCACATTCTGAGGTAAAAACCATGAGAATCTAATTGGATCAAAAAATGGTCAAAAAGTGGAAATTATTAAGATTATTTGAAAAGTGTTCTTATATTCACCTTAATTATGAATCTCAAACCAAGTATATATTGTGCTTTCAGATGCTGATGACATCATGACATTTAAAAATTGAGTTTTAGTTGTTGAAAATGATGCGTCACCTATAACATTCTCAGTGGATTGACTGCTGAACACTTGCCAGTCAAGAAGACCTGAGTTCAAATCCTTAATCAAACATTTACTAGCTGTGTGACCTTGGGCATGCCATTTAATTTCTGTCTGCCTCAGTTTCCTCATCTGTAAAATGAGGATAATAATAGCACTTACTTCCCAGGGTTTTGTGAAGACCAAATGAAATAATATTTGTAAAAAACTTTGTACACTTTAAAGCACTAAAAGCTAGAAATTATTATTTTCATTAATGTTTATTATTGTTTTTCACACTTAAAAAAACAGTTTCGAAACAAATCTCCTGTTTAAAAATCTTCCAAATGAGTTTCAAAGGATTTTGAAGCCATTTGTTAAAAATATCTGCTGCAGCTTTCAATTAATTTGCAAGAACAATAGATTGACATAAAAAAAGATGAACATGTACTAGCTGAATTTCAACAAAACAAGCATCATGATTTGGTAAGTGAGACCTATGATATACTTCTTCCATTTGGAACTATGTATCATTACAAAATTTCTTTATCAGCTATGGAAGTCATTAATTAAAACCAACTACTAAAATGAACTGAGCTAAGAACTAGACTTTCATGTGACTGTATCACAAAGTGTTCAACCAAGACTTTCAAAAATCTGGAAGCATATTTGATCATATTGCTATTGTTAAAATATTATTTAATAACGATTCCCTTGAAAAATATTTTAATGAGAGCAAAAAGGTTTTATGGTTTATAAATAAATATTAGCAAAATATTTATTTCATCCTTTTTACATTTCTACTTTGGATATATTTTTATGATGTACATAAATAGAGGAGTATATATGTATATGCTTTGTAAATAAATACATATATAATGAGAGTTTGTGCTAAAAATTTTTTTATGACAATTACATAATCAAAACAATTTCAAAGCCACTGATTTAGCAAGTCACAGCAGGCAGGCCTAGAAAAATTATGAACCACATTGAGTGTTACCCAATGGTTTTGGTGCACATACTAGAAAATGTGAAAAAGAAGGACATATTATCTTCAGAAAAAATGCAGGATGTATTTGAGACATGGTGAGTTTTAATTTTTTTTAATGAATTACATTATATCCAGAATAATGATGCCATTTAAAAAATTCACTTATATTAAAAAAAAAAAACTTGATTCAATCAAGTTATTTTGTGCTTTGACTACAGCCCAGAGAAACTACCTTCATTTTTCTATGTAGAATTTGCTCTGAGCTTTTCTGGCCTTTTCCAGGGTTTCAAAAGTGATTGATCCTCTTGGCAATTGTAGCTTGCTATTTTCTGTCTCTAATATGTTCTCCGCTTCACCTAGATAAAGCAAGCAAAAGGGGAAAGGGGAATGATCTCAGTGACATTTAGTTGTGGAAGCAACATCATTTCAAATCTCTGTGCCTCAGTTTCCCTCATCTATAAACTAAGGGGAGTAGACTAGATAGTATTATATAGGTCAAACCGCTCTAAAGCCAGCTTGGTGATAAGCTTCTGCAAGCTTGGGTAGTCAGGACACAGTTCTGAAGTCTGACCCCTGAAGCCATCCCAGCTATCATTCTGAAAACCCGCAGTCACCTCCAGAAGAGAAGCCCCTGGTGCAGTCCTGTGGCATAATCAAGGACTTCAGCTCAAACAAAATGAAATGCTCTATAATATTTCTACCCCCAAAAAGGTAACTTTTGGAAACTTCTTTCTTAGGCCCTTGAGTCTTACACGAAAGGCCCAATTTTCATGATGAAGATCAATAGGCCACAATAAAATGAAATGAGGGAATAGTTAGAAATTCCATATTTTCATCCTTTCTATCCTAAAATCACCTTAAGGATAAAGGAAGCCTGATCCAGTAGAAGGACCACTGGACAAGGAATAAGGCTAACAGGGTTCTTGACAGATTTTGTCTCACTAGTATGATCTGGAGTTAGCCTAATTAAGATTACAAACTGGAAAGGCCCTTAAAAGGCATTTAATTCAATCCTTCATTATATGGATGAGGAAATTATCAGAGCTGGAATTTCAGTCCAGATCTTCTGACCGCTTGTCTACTGCTTGGTCGACTGCTTCTTTGGCTGTCTGTTTCCTTATTGGTAGCATGAAGAAGACAGAGGTTCCTACTAGCTCTAAGATACTATTTCGTTTCTCAGGATAGCAGTTTAGTAGCCTTGTTATCTTCCATTAAAACTCTATGGGTTAATGCTATCATTTCCCACTAATAAGACTGAAATCAGGGCATTTCAACCATCCAAAAATATTTTTACTAATTTTAGCTCAATTATTCAAGAATATGGTTTTTAAAATTATACAATTGGTAAGGCCCACTAAAGGCAATAATTCAGTGTAACTTATTAAAGCTATTAAGTTTGTATATCAGTATCTTATCTATATTACTATGTCCTTAATTTCCCAGAAAACCTGTTTTCCTGATAGATATTAATTTGGCAATACAAAGTTGTATTTAATTTACTTTGAATTGCTAGCATTTTATTTTTTCAAGGTTAAAAACTTTTCTTCTTTAAAATATACAACTATATTAAATTTACTTTTGGGGGGGTGGAAAACCCTTATCTTCCATCTTGTAATTGATACCAAGTATGTGTTCCAAAGCAGAAGTACAGGAAAGGTTAGGCAACAGGGTTAAGTGACTTTGCATAGGGTCACATAGCTAGGAAGTTCCTGAAGTCATATTTGGATCCAGAATTTCTCACCTCCACAACTGGCTTTCTATCTACTGAGTCATCTAGCTGCCCCTAAATTTATTTGAAAAATATTCATACGTTTCCTAGAAAATAAGCTCCTTCACTACTCATAAAGTTCAATTAATGTGGTATAATAAATTTGACATTTTTTCAGATAATGCATTATTTTTATGAGACAGTCTGGGTTAGGACATGAGCAACATGAAACCAAGTAGGTGATGGAAATGGATTAACCCCAGCGCAGTCATTTTAAAATCTACAATCCATTGTTCATACAGACAGTCCCAACTAATGAACAGGCTGTGTTGGAAAAGCCTGAAAATCAGTTTTGTGGAACTTGGGCATTTCTCCAAAGACTTAGTGGTATGAAGGGCACTTAGTTTCTGAGACCAATGAATGAATTAGCCTAAAACCCCCAGCTCAAGAAGCCAGTGAGGGATTCTGACTGAAGCAGTGGCTACTGTCTGCCAGGAGACTTGGGCAGGGAAGAGGAGAATCTGGGTCATTATCTCTCCTGAAGTGGAGGCAGCAGTGGGACTTCCTGAAGAGGAAGGTGGCCCTCTTGAAGGGAGAAGGACAGGCTGGTCTTCTTACAAACAGGCTGTTCCCAAGTCATGGGTTCTTAAGTAGAGGGCTGCCTGTACTAAAAAATAAATTAGGATCTATAAACATCCATACCTTTCATCCTCTGCAGAAGGGTTCCGTAGCCCATATCATATTGATAGGCAAAGATAAAGCTTAATGGAACAATAGGGAAGAAGAGGCCTGGTTGCTTTTTTTTAATTGCTCTGTTCAAAGAAAAACAAATATTAAAAACCATTCTTTTAAGAGGAACAATTATCTCTAGCCTTTCCCCAAAGATTCATCTGGCTGTTAGGATGAAAGTTCTATTTCAAATGAGATCGTAGATCTTTTGAAGGATAAGTAATAACAAGGACTTTCAAATTTATCCTTAACTTTTAACTAAATGTTCCTTTTATCTCTGGCATCAACATCATTAAGAAAACTTACACATTTAATATATAAGCAATAAGACTAGTTTCTTACATACACTACCTTTGTAGTATATGTGTGTTTCCTAAAGAAAAAAAAGCCTTTCCCATTTTCCTCTCTTTCCTAAGGAAAATGACTTATCTCTGCTCTGAAAACTGATATCATTTTTGTCTCACATTTCTCTGAGAGCTGTGATGAGCCCTAGGACAACACAATTAGCATGGTCACTGGGTGCATTTGTGGCTCCCCCATATACAACTGCAATAAGTATTGATGGAGAGAGTATCTACAATGCTGAGACCAGGAATCTTCTGAATATGTGAATAGCATGATAAGGACAAGGTGGAGGGATAAATATTAGATGTTAGTTGACTTTTCCTGGCCACCAAATAAATTTTTCTAGATAAACAGCAAACAACATACCCAGCTGTGAGACTGATGGCAGCAATGCCAAAAAATGTCCCAAAATATTTGAGGAATTCTCTTGTCCAGGCAATCTGCATGGCCATCTGCCTTTCTCTCATTTCATTTTGTATCGTCAATTGCCTTTCCATCTGAGGAGAGAACAGAAGGTAATGTGGTTATTTATCTTTTTTTATTTACTTTTATTTTTTTATTTTATTAATTTGATAAAGATATTTTTGGTCTCAGTTCCCTTTTTACTATATAGTTCCTTTATTTCAGAATACTTCACAGCAAATTTCCTTAAGTAATACTATAATGAAATGCATTCAATCTAATCAATGGCTTAGATTAGACTGCTATGTGGTATAGTAGTTAGAGTGGTAGGCCTGGAATCAGAAGACCTGATTTCAAATCCAGCCTCAAATATTAATTGTGTGACCCTAAATGAGGCACTAAATCTTTGCATCAGTTTCCTTGAGTGTAAAATGAGGAAAATAATAGTGCTTTATTTTTGTTGTTGAGTAGTACATTTCTGACTCTTCGCTGACTCCATTTGGGGTTTTCATGGCAAAAATACTGGAGTGGTTTGCTATTTCCTTCTCCAGTTCATTTTACAGGTAAGGGAACTGAGGTAAACAAGATTAAGTGACTTTCCCGGGATCAGCTAGTAAAGTATTTGAGGCTGAATTTGAATTCAGGCTTTCCTGACTGTAGATCTGGCACTCTATACCCAATGTCATTTAGCTGCCCATAATGCCCACTTCTCAGTGTTGTTAATAATATTTGTAAAGTGTTTAGCACAGTGCCTGTCGCATAGAAGGTGCTACATAAATACTTATTACCTGCCCCTTTCACTTCTGATCTTGGAAGTGATATCTGCTTGCATCATGTAGACAATGAAACTAAGATTTTACTTCTTTTTAGGTTATATCTATAGAATTCTGGGGTCAACCAGAGACTAAAAAACAACTGTACAAAGCCTAGTACATATAGAAAGAGTTTAATAGTTACACTCATGCATATAGTTTTTTGGCAATTATCAAACATTCTTGAAACCACTCTATCTTTCAGATGTACCTAGAGTTTAAATCAAAATTCATTTTTCCAAAGTACAAGAGAATCTCTGAAATCTAGAAGCACCATTATTTATAATGGAAACTTTCTGCATGGTCCATGATATTAAATTGGTGTATATACAATATCCTAAAACTCTAGGCTGTTAAGGAAAGTGAGCTTGGGGCATTTAGTATATTCAATACACATTAAGAATCAGACTCAGGGGGACAGTTGGGTAGCTCAGTGGATTGAGAGCCAGGCCTAGAGATGGGAGGTCCTAGGTTCAAATCTGACCTCAGATACTTCCCAGCTGTGTGACCCTGGGCAAGTCACTTGACTCCCATTGCCTACCCTTACCACTCTTCTGCCTTGGAGTCAATAAATTGACTGCAAGACGGAAGGTAAGGGTTTAAAAAAAAAAAAAGAATCAGACTCATGTGAATTGATCCAACTGTTCTGGAAGGCAATTTGGAATTGTGCCTAAAGAGCTTTAAATGACTGCCTGCCCTTTGATTTAGCCACACCACTGCTGGGTTTGTACCCCAAAGAGATCATAAGGAAAAAGACTTATACAAAAATATTTATAGCTGCGCTCTTTGTGGTGGCAAAAAATTGGAAAATGAGGGGATGCCCTTCATTGGGGAATAGCTGAACCAATTGTGGTGTCTCTTGGTGATGGAATACTATTGTGCTGAAAGGAATAACGAACTGGAGGAATCCCATGTGAACTGGAACAACCTCCAGGAATTGGTGCAGAGTGAAAGGAGCAGAACCAAGAGAACATTATACATAGAGACAGATATAGTGTGACAATTGAATGTAATGGACTTCTCTACTAGCAGCAATGCAACGATTCAGGACAATTCTGAGGGACTTCTGAGAAAAAATGCTATCCACCCCCAGAAAAAGAACTGTGGGAGTAGAAACACAGAAGAAAAACAACTGCTTGATCACATGGGTCGATGGGGATATGATTGGGGATATAGACTCTAAGTGATCACCATAATGTGAATATTAATAATATGGAAATAGGTCTTGATCAATGACACATGTAAAACCCAGTGGGATTGTTTGTTGGCTATGGGAGGGGGTGTGGGAGAAGGGGAGAAAAAGAACATGAATCATGTAACCACGGAAGAATATTCATAATTAATTAATTAATTTAATGAACTTAATTAAAAAAGAATCAGAGGCTCAACATTCTGGATTTTAACTTAGCAAGTCAGCATGTGACCTTGGTAAATGATAAATCCTTTCTGTGTATTAATTGAATTATATTTTTTAAAATGAGATAAAAATGGCAAGAAGTAAGGAATAATTAAATTGGATATGTCATCTTAGTTATAAACCTATGTCCAACAATCACTTTCTGTAGAACTTGGTGTAAATCATACTTTCTGTGCCTCTATTTCCCTACTGGAAAGAGGGAGATCATTAGGACTTCCACCTAACTTCAACACTTAATAAGTCTGTGATGATCTTTGAGAGTCTATAGTAGAAACTTTAAAGGTCAAACACAGATCTTTCCACAAGTATACATTTTAAGGAAACTTTTCTCAAAGGTATAATGTAAATTTAATTAACATGAAACTTTGATGGTTTTGTCATCCCTTGGTTAATGTTACTTAATCATAAAACAAAACATAGTTGCTTATCATTATAAAAAAATTGATTTACAAATTCTGTGTTAACACAATTTTGTAATGATTAAAACCAATGGAAATATATGCTGATTAAATTATTAGCCCTCTAATTTTAATCCTGTGTGTCAGAACCTACATTATCATCCCTTCTTCTCAAAGCATTGTCCATATCAACAAAAAAATTAAGAGAACGTCTATCATAAATCCCCTTTGGAACATTTAACCCAAATAATGAAGTACCTAACTCTTTTATCCTGTTTTGACCTTATTTTAAATAAACATAATGAATGTTTTATGTAGTAATAATTTTCCCACTTCCATTGCCCAGAGCATTCGTGTTGATTTAGCCTGAAAACAATTCAAAATTAAATTGTTCCTTATTGTCTTTAAGCTATGATGGTTTTGCTGTCTTAATTGATGCTAGATAATAAAAATAATTGTACTTATGTGGTAGTTTGAGAACAAAGTAGGAGGGATAGTCTTTATTAAAGATAATTACACACAGTAGGGAAAAGTCTATTCTTTCCACCTTCACAAAACTATTAAGTAGCATTCTCTTTTCACTGAACTTTTATTCTTCAGTTGGCCCAATTGAATTTATTATGGATAGTCACTATACTTGACTGACATCAATAATTGGCCAGTCTCTTGAGTTTTCCAAGTGGCAATTATGCAAAAGCCCACAGACCACTTATGGTATCTGAATAATGAGGTTTCATTTGGGTACCTATAGCACAAGTATAACATTGCACACAAATTTTACTCACTGCAGTTTTTTTAATCGGAGCCTACTAAGAACCAACATGGAATCAATTCATCTCAATGTTTTCATTCCATTAATCTTCTAATTTATGCCAAATACATTCAGATGTGATGATATAGTTGTCTTTCTATTTGCTTGATTGAGCAAAGACAAAAAGATTATTTTTACCTTTGGCCATAAATTTTTACCATTTTTAGAAATATGAAAGGGTCACAATAACCATTTTTTGCTCCATTTTTAAAAGTACATAAAGATACTATGAGAATAGGTGGAATTTTAATGGAAGCCAAAATTCAGGTTTGGGGTAAAAACTGCACAGATGAGAAGAAAAGATGGCAGCTGGAATGTGACATTTTCAGTTGTATATCTACTTTCAAGTTGTACTGTGGTCCCTTAAATAACTTGGGAGGACTCTGGGAAAAGAACCAAGAGGCAAATTAAAAGCTTCTAAAAAGAACTTTAGCACATTTCAACATACAAAAAAACCCCATAAATCAAATGCAGACAGAATAATAATAATAACTACCTCACAAAGGCTTAAAAGATCAGCAGACTACTTCTTCCCATATATTCGGCATTTCAGATGAAAACAATCAAATCTAACAATATTTTCATTCAAGTCAACAAATGATTTGATAATAAAAGGATCTTTCTTAGGAAGATCTGTGATTTCACTGGTATGGGTATTCCTTTCTTCAACATAGTTTCAATTTATCTACCCTTTAATATAGTCTAAAAAAATCATTATCAGATGGACAAATTTCTGGTGATGAGTTTCTCTAGAGATCTTTGGAGGAAAAAGTACCATCAAGCCTTTCCAGCTTGGTAAGGCCTGCCAAAGCTTATATTCTACTATGTAACCTTCAGCAATTCTGTCTAGGTTATCTCTGCCATCATGGCTTACTGGAGGAAGGCAGTAGTGAGAAGGAATGTGTTACCATAAACAAAAAGATTAAGGATTTCCTATGGATGGGGGGAAAACTATCCATGCTAGCTAAGGACACAGCACTTATAAGATTTTGTGACAGGAAGTATCTTAAGATGATTAAAAGATGAAAAGTCAGCCAAAAAAGACCTATTTTTTCAACCTTTGTCTCAGTAAGTCACACAAGCATTTACTAAGAGCTCATACTATGTGCCAGGCATTGTGAGACTAGGAATAGAAACAAAAGGACAGTTCTTGCTCTCAAGGAGCTTACCTTCTAATAGGGGAAGATAATACAGAAAAGGGAGTTGAAAACCCAGAGAGGAATAAAGACATCTTTGGCCTGGGCCTCCTCCTTAAACTGGAGGTTCTACAAAGAACCAACCAATTGGAAGATGAGGCCACAAGGGCCCAGAGTACTTCTACTGTGAGAAGTAATCAATGGATGGAATAAGCTTTGAGGGTGAAGAGGTTTTCCTGGTGAAGAAGTAGCCTGGGGAGGGACAAAGATAATATCATAATCTACCTAATAATCCTTTAAATAAATTGCCTTTAAAAGACATATTTTCCTATCTATGCTCAAGATTTCAGCAAACAAAAAGGCAAAAGACACTTACTTGCTCATAATCCAAATTCCTTTGTTTTCTAGCAAATCCGATGTGTTATCTTTCATTGCTTCAAGAAGCAATGCTAAGAAGCACAAGGGCCCAACTCTCCCAGGGAGGTCTGATTCATAGGTAATAGAAAGAACATTAAGTTAAAACTTGGGAAATTGAGATTCTGATGCCCATTCTCCATTAATTTACCTGGACAATTTACTACTCTCAACTTCAGTATTCTCATCAAAATGAGGTTTCATAACTATCAGTCTGCAAATTTCTGGTCCACTAAATTTTTACTATAAAAAGTTTTTACTATTTAAAACTTATAAACTTAACAGAATGACCCATCCATTCCTGTTCTTTGTATCTTTATCTTCTTTCTCCTTCCTTGCATGAGGGCACTGCTTCCTGTACTCCTGAGGGGCAAGCCTTGGCCTCTGGAAGAGCATTCAAGATAGTGAAATTTAGCTATTTTATCAATCTGTAATATAGTTTGGCCTAAATGATCTCTAAGCACATCTCCAACTCAAAAGTTCACCACTCCTTTATTCATGTGGCTTCCCTACACTGAGACACCCTTTGATTTAACCTAATACTACCTGCCCTTTACAGTTCAGCACAAGATGTCCTTCATCTTCCTTGCTGGTACAGGACTCTTTATCTCCCCAGTGTCTAGACTTAATATAACCCGTACCACACTATTGGCACACAATCTGCTATTTATCAAAGTATTTCAAGAATTGGCCCATAAAGTCTTATATTTCTATTGTTGTCCCAGTACCTAATACAGTACAAAACATGTTGACTCAAAAACTACTTCTTGGTTAATGGTTAGTATTGCTATTCAAAAAGTAAATCCTATTTAGAAATTTAAAAAAGTAAAAGATTAATGGGAACCGCTACCTGCAATTTAGAGCTATGGAAAGATTTAGAGAACAAGGAGCAAACTTGGAATTTAAACCTATGTCTTTTTTCACTACTAAGACATTGTCAGTTTCACCTCTTTTAACTACTTAACAGTAATAATAACATTTACATAGTACCTTATAAACAGACAGTCATGGTTACTGTAAATATAAACATAGTTTTACCATAATTTAGATTAAGATAACTCAAGCCTTTAAATCAATGATATCTCATCTAAACTGATTTTCTTTTCTTTTTTTTTTAAGCTTCTATCTTGGGAAGAACTAATTACACTAAAGAAATAATCACTATGTCATTCCTGAGGAGGGAAGTTTTTTCATATTCATGCTACCAAACAAACGTCAGTGGTGAAACATTACCTCACTATTATTAAAAAGGCAACAAACTCAATTTTCCTAAAATTGAAACGAATAATAATTTTCACATGTTGCTATGTTTTCATTTTCAGAGATATTATGTTTCTACAGAAAGGTGACTCTAATCTAGGACCTGATGACATACTTTCCATTTATTACTGTTTCAACTCTGTAAAAAGAAACAAATCTTTGATGTTCAATTAAAAACAAGCCTGAATAACCACCAAGAAGGAGGGAGATATGACCATAAGAGTTATTAAAACTTAAATTATGGCAGCTTTACTCAAGAAATATTTTTGTTCTAAACTTCTTTGAATGTTGTTCTTGTAAGAGTTGCAATTATATTTATACTAAGATTATTCATATACACGGAATTCTTCTTTCTGAGATTTAAACTTGAATTTGTTATTTAATAACCAAGTTGGAATGAGAAACTAGTTACTGGAGACAGTAGTGCCTATGCTCACTATTATAACACAAGATAAGGAAGGAAGGAACGAAGGAAGAGAACAAACGAAGGAAGGAAAGAAGGAAGGAAAGAAGGAAGGAACAAAGGAAGGAAAGGAAGAAAGAAGGAAAGAAAGGAAGAAAGGAAGAAAGAAAGAAAGAAAGAAAGAAAGAAAGAAAGAAAGAAAGAAAGAAAGAAAGAAAGAAAGAAAGAAAGAAAGAAAGAAAGAGGAAGAAGGAAAGAAGGAAATAATAAAGGAATGAAGGAAGGAATAAATGAATGAAGGAAGGAAGGAGCTTCATTTACAGTGGTCCCTAGCTATACTGCAGTTCACTGTATCATGGCTTAAAATATGTGTGTGTGTGTGTGTGTGTGTGTGTGTGTGTGTGTGTGTGTGTGTGTGTGTGTGTAAAATTCTGTATCACCGAGTTACACTTATCACAGCACACTATTGGCTAATGGAATGAAAGGTGACCAACCACAGTGCTGTGTTCTGTATCCTGGGTGCTGATTGGCTCAGTAGGTTAATAAGAGTATGGAAAAGGTTTATAAGAGAATGGGAAGGGTTTATAAAGCCTTAAAATACATATAAATAATAAAATATAATACTGCTACTTTGCAAATTTTCCCTATTGCAGGTATCTCTGGAACGTAACTCCCACAATAGGTGAGGGATTGCTGTACTTCATTTATTAAGTACCTATTATGCTCTAGAGCAGCATCAGTTGGCGAAGTATTGGCATGCAGTGCAGGGGAGGGGGCAGTTAAAGGGGGAGCTGCTCCCTCTTCCCAGCACCTGAGGTCATTTTTGGCATGCCCCACCTCTCTGTCAAGCTACCCAATGCAAGCTCCCTCTGCTCTCTGAGGTAATGGGGTGGGGGAGCGGTGACTCATAGACAGTTTAAATTTGCATTTTGAGCATGAAAACCTTCACCAACGCTGCTCTAGAGTCTAAACGCTACTCTAAGTATTTTATAAATATCATCTTGGGGGCAGCCAGGTGGCTCAGTGGATTGAGAGCCAGGCCTAGAGATGGGAGGTCCTAGATTCAAATATGCCTCATAAATTTCCTATCTGTGTGACCGTGGGCAAATCACTTAACCCCCTCCATTGCCTAGCCCTTACCACTCTTTTGCCTTGGAACCAATACACAGTATTGACTCCAAGACGGAAGGTAAGGGTTATTAAAAAAAATATTATCTCACTTAATTCTCATAACAACCATGGAAATAGATGCTATCACTATCATTTTTTAACAGTTACGAAAGCAGAAGCAAACAGAGGTTTAATGACTTGCCCAGGATCACTCAGCTTGACATGTCTTAGGCTGGATGTGAACTCAGGTCTCCCTGACTGGACTCAATACTCTATCCACTGCTTCTACCTAGCTGCCTCTGTGAGACAAAGGCTATTCGTGGAATCTTTGCTTAACTTTCTGATCTTTGGCAACAAAACATTTTAAAAAGATGGTCTATGATAGCCAATCAACAAATATTTATTAAGAATTTACTATATACAGAAAACTATGTGGGCTATTATGAGGAACATTATACAAAGAAGCATAACAGCATCCCTAGCCTCAAAAGACTTCTAATCCGGTTGAGGGGAAGATCTCTGCTGGTCTCAGAGGACTAGTGTCCTCATGGAATTCTGAGGCTGCCTTTCCTCTGTGAACTTAGTTTGCACTTGAGACATCTTTTTGCACTTGATAATGATACTGCCATCAGCCACTACAGCTCTGGTGGATATTACCTAAGAGGTGCAGATCTTCCAACTTTTCTCAAGTTCACTGCCAACTGATCAAAGAGAAAGCAGAGGGAAGAGAAAAGGTGTTCCCTTCTCCTACTGTGTCCCATTTCCTCTAAGGAGTCCTTCACTGTTGAGGTTAACAGCCACTTGACTGATATGCTCTAAACTAGCTTGCTATTTTTATAGATAATTCCATGGTCTTACTAAGGAACAGGCATGTCACTTGCGTCAATTATTGATATAAGAATTTTAAAATAATTTTATTACTTCTTTTATCCATGAAAATGTGCTTTAAGTACAAATAATTACAATTTTGAAATAAAAATCTTATCTCCAGTATTTAGGGCATTTATATGGTCCAGTGGATAGTGTGTCCAGCCTGCAATCGGGAAGAGTCATCTTTCTGAGTTCAAATCTATCCTCAGACACTTATTGGCTCTGTGACTCTGGGCAATTAAATTATTCCTGGTTGCTTTAATTCAGTGGTTCCCAAATTTTTTTGGCCTACTGCCCCCTTTCCAGAAAAAAATATTACTTAGCCCCCTGGAAATTAATTTTTTTATTTTAATAACAATTATTAGGAAAGATAAATGCACCTGTGGCCATCACCGCCTCCCTGGATCATTGCAGCACCCACCAGGGGGTGGCAGTGCCCACTTTGGGAATTACTGCTTTAATTTCCTTATTCGTAAAATGAACTGAAGAAGGAAATGGCAAACCATTTCAGTAGTTTAAAAAAAAATCCATACCTTACATGTTGGAATCAATACTGAGTATTGGTTCTAAGGCAGAAGAATAGTAAGGGCTAGGCAATGGGGGGTCAAGTTACTTGCCCAAGGTCACACAAGTAGGAACCCAGGACCACCCGACTCTAAGCCTGGCTTTCAATCCACTGAGCCACCTAGCTGCCCCTCACTTCAGTATCTTTAACAAGAAAATCCCAAAAGTGGTCATAAAGAGTCTGTCATGATTGAAAAGGACTGAACAAAAACAATGATATGTATAAATGTATTTTCCCAAATGACAGCTTGGGCCTTTAAGGTTAGTTTTAAATTCCAGTTCTTCTAGATTTAATAATCACAAGATATTTCCTATGTGCATCATTTATTTTTACAAAGTCTCTATAATCCTATTAAACCAATAAAGGACTTATTCATACCTGGTTTGTTTGTTTGTTTTTTTTGACTGATCAATTCAATTTAGATGTTGGGTTTTCTGTGATTACTGGAAATGAGAAGTTAAATACTGGAAGGTAATTTTATTTCAATTTTGAATAGCTCTAATTTATGGGAAGTTTTTTCCTTACATTAAAACTAAATTTGCTCCTTTTTCGTTTCTATCCATGGTTTCCAGTTCTCTCTGGGTCCATAATGAACAATTCTAATATCTTTTCCACCTGATAGCCCTTTTTTAAATCTTGAGCACTGATATTTTGTTTCCTCTCAAGTATTCTCATATCCAACTTAATCAATCCTAGTTCCTTCAATTGATCCCTATATGGTAGTGATTCCCAAAGAGGGCGCTACCGCCCCCTGGTGGGTGCTGCAACGATCCAGGGAGGTGGTGATGGCCACAGGTGCATTTATCTTTCCTATTAATTGCTATTAAAATTAAAAAAAATTAATTTCCAGGGGGCTAAGTAATATTTTTTTCTGGAAAGGGGGTGGTAGGCCAAAAAAGTTTGGGAACCACTGCTATATGGCATGAATTTGGAGACCATCATACTCTAATTGGCTTCCTTCAGCCTGTTTATATTATTCTAAAAATGATATAAACTAAACATAATACTCTAAATGTTGAGTATAGCACAGGGCAGTGGAATTAACAACCCCTCATATCTGTACATTATGCCTCTCTCAATGCAACCTTATCTTCCTTGGGTTCCATTTTACATTGTTAACTAAATCAGTTTTAAAAAATCCCTAATCTCTTTCTTTGCAAACAGCTATCTAGTCATACCTCTTCCATCTTTCACTTATGAGGTCAAGCTCTTAAATTTAAGTATAAGACTTTACTTTCATCTCTATTTAGTTTCATCTTATTAGATTTGGTCCAATGTTTCCACTTGTCAACATCTTTTTGAATCTAAACTACAATTTGACATTTGTCCCCACTAACATTTTTTCAATGGCACATCTGTTAATATCAAACTCTTTGGCTTAGAGTTTATAAGATTAAAAAAGAGTTTGAATTTCCTCTTTTCTTCCAAATCTGAGAGAGAAAAGCAAAAAAGAAACTCTACAAATGTTTTAGTATATTTTCCCCAAAGATTAATTCCAAAATCAAAGCCAACATCTACTATGATTAAAATGATCTTGAGACATTGATTTTAAGGTAAGAATGTCAGTTTATTGACTATTGTAGAGAATTATTGATAGATGCATAAGAGATTACAAACTAGGTTTCTTTAAAAAATATGAATAGAATCTCAGATGGACTTAAGGGTAAGAGAGAATTTTCCCAAGGTGCTCTGAGAGACAATTACCCAACTGATTTTGCACTCTGTGGGCTGACCCTGTCCCGAAAGGAGGTCCAAAGAGCTCCTCTGTGAGATTTGGAAAATCTCAGTGTTTTCACATCAAATATTTATCTATAAGATCTGATAGGTGAAGGAGGTTGTTGGTGAAACATCAGTGCAAGCCCAACAGGTTTGCTGGGCTAGTGGAGAAGGCTGTGGAGATTCAAACTGTTTGTTCATCTATACAGCAAAGAAAGAGAGACTTAACATTTCTCTTGTGTATAACTTAGATAGGATAGCTAGATTAAGGTTTTGGGAGATTTATATAGAATAGGAAGAGAGAGTAGATTCAACTCTGTTGGGGAAGGAGATCCTTGAGGATCATATTTGGGTGGCTGGAATAAGAAATTTTAGCTTTGGGATTTATATATCATAAGAATTTCTTTTTCTGCTTGTTTCCTTTTACTATCCCTTTCATTAGTTTTTTATCCATCATAAAAATATATTTTTTATATATCTAGTGGGGCCAGAACTCTTAGGCTGCTCTGAGAAGCCATATTTCTCAACAGTCAAATCCAACAGCCTGTCCACACAGCTCATATTTATTGATATTACCATCCTATACCAATAATTAATAAGAGCTAGGAAATCCTTATAACGCTATATTCATTTATTGGTTAGGCCAGCATCATAACCAATAAAGTGATATATAGGTCAATTGCCCTCTCAAATACCAGAGACCCTGAATCTTGGTCAGACAGCTTATTAGACTTTTAGGAGTTCATTATTCAGTCCCTCCTTTGAACATCCCAAGACATTTTTAATTGATGAATACCTAATTAGGAGGTGGTCTATCAAACCCTCAGCCTTTCCCCATACTGACAGGTAGATAGGCAAAGGTTTGCAAGCATGCTGGGAAAAATATCCTTATTTCTTTCATTTATTAGCCAGATTCTAGAAGGCATTCTTTGGGATTTCTAAAGTCAAAGAAAATGCAAAAAGCAATAGACTGGATGGAATCTCTGACCCAGATTATTCTTCCTAATATACAGACACAGTGATCTTCCTAATACACAGGAATTGAGGTCTTTTTACTCCAGGGTCCTGACATAAGAATTAATACAGTATATGAAAAATAAATTCACACAGGTCAGAATCACTTTCTGATACCAGTGAGAAAGTTCTTAAAGGTTCTGGCAAATAATCCAGATCAAAGTAACAAGGACGATACAGTACAAGTTATATAAAGTTCATTTCTCTCGCCTACAACTATCAACAAAGGGATTATTCCTAAAAAAAAAACCCAATAAACATACAGGTTGAACTTGTCTATTTTCCTGTATTGTCAAAGAGCAGGTGCAAAATAGGGGTTATGTCGGGGAAAGGAAAGGAACTAAGAAATGAGAAATCTACAAGCCTAACTCTCACCAAAAACCCCATTAATTCTCATAAGTGACATGAACATCAACTACCCTAGATAAATAAGGAAGAAAACTATAATTAAATGACATAAAAACACAGATTTGGCATTTGCCTGATTATTATCAATGCACATAATCAAATTTATAGAAAATGCTAACTTAAATAAAATAAATGTTAATTTAAAATCCTCAAAGACTATAGATATGCCCATATTTTTAACGGCCTTAAGTCATGCTTCAGTTTTTGAAGAGATAGACAATAGGTCAAGATTCAAAACCTGCCAAATACCTCACTAGACAGTGTACTCCTTTGACTCAATTAAAAGGTGGTACAAATCTAACTTAAGTGTGTGAATACCTGAAAATCTAAAGATTAACTATTCCCTCCAAGACAGTACAGTGAGCAGGGTTAGGGAATGGAAAAAGCCAAAACACCTCATTTCAAGTCTGGGAACTGCTACCTACTAGCCTAGACAATTCAGCTTTCCTTGCTGTTTTATCATTTTTGAAACGAGAGTAAAAATTCTCTGTAAATAGGAAGTTACTGAGTAATTAATTATTCCCTTCAATGATATTTACAAAATTTTGCCCCCTAAAAGTCCTGACAATGGCAAGCATAGACTTGGATATTTTGGCTAACACCTCCTGAAAAAGGTATAGTTAAGGACACAAAAACATAAAGATTGATTGCAGAACCACTTCCCTTACCTATTAAATAGCACAGTAAATTCATGATTGTTACAAAATGCCCTCACAAGAGATTCTCAATATAAAAACATGATGAAATTAACTTGACAAATTGGTCTTCAGTGGGTCTTCAGTGTCCTTGGGAATTAACTTTTTAAAGCCTTGGTTTCCTCATCTGTAAAATAAAGAAGTTGAAGTAGGTGATTTTTAAGACCCTATTCAGCCCTAAATCTATGATCCTAGGATATCTCATTTATAAGGTATACCTTATTTATAAAAAGAATGGGCTTTTTATAAGCATGAGCCAGCATGAATAAACTAGCTTCCTGGTATTAAGTAGTCATCTAATGTGTTTACTCACCCTGACTCAGGATCAGACTAAATCACTCCTACTTCTATAGAAAATTATACTCTGGAAATCAATGATGGTATCATATTAGCCTCCTGAATTTACTTTCTTGTCCTTAAAGGCAGAGTGATCTACAGAGATCTATCATTTGTAGCCTCTTTATTAATTAATAGGAAACAAGATTCTCTTTTCATTAATCTAGCACAGTGGAAAGAGCTCTGAGTTTATAATCAGATGACCTGGGTTTGAATTCAAACACTACTACATATTCAGTAACTTTGGGTAAATTACCCCATTGGACAAGTCTCAGAAAAGAATTTCTCTAATATCCCCTCCAGCTCTAAATCCAGCAATTTTATAATTACTAAGGTACTCCCATAAGCATTTCTCTCTATCAAATGACAAAAAAAAGGAAGAGGTATATTGGCACAAATTTATAATGCTGCTTAATATTTCAATGGAAAAGCAGAATAGGGTAGTGAATGGAGAGCTGGCTTGAAATTAGCAAGACCTGAATTCAAGTAACTCTTTTGACAAACTAACTATATGATCCTAGGCAAGTCACTCTCAGGGCTTTAGGGAGCTCTTTAAGACTTTAAGTTGCACAGAAGAAGTTAATTTTCTTTTGGGAAGAGAGTTTCCTCACTTGCAAGTCCCCTCTAACAATAAAATCACTAGTACCTATCCTTATTCCACCAAAATAAATACCTAGTGATATATTTCCCCCTCCCCAATAAATAGTTATTATTTTTAACATTCATTTTTTAAAAATTGAATTCCAAATTCTCTCCCTCCCTTCTGCTGATCCCCATCCATTGAGAAGGTAAGCAATAAGATAAATTATACATGCTAAGTCATGCAAAATGCATCCCCATATTTACCATGTTGCAAAAAATACCCAACAATAATGAGAAGCAAGAAACAAGAGAAGGGGAAAAGTGTGCTTCAATCTGTACTGATTTCATCAGTTCTCTCTTTGGAGGTAGAGAGCATCTTTTCTCACTGTTCTTTTGAAATCATCTTGCATCATTGTCTTGACCATGGTAGCTAAGTCTGTCACAGTTGATCATCATTGTAATATTGCTGTGACTGTACAATGTTTTCTTGGTTCTGCTCACTTTACTTTGCATTGGTTCATATAAGTCTTCCCTGGTTTTTCTCAAACCGTCCTGCTCATCATTTCTTATAGCAGAATAGTATTCCATTATAATCTGGGCTTTTATATTTTTATAAATATTCGTCCTTTTGCTTAGACCATTGGTTTTATTTGAATATAATTGGGAAATATCTCTTAATAATGCTTTAATTTCATCTTTATTGGTATTGTATTCATCCTTTTCATTTTTGATACTATTCATTTGGTTTTCTTTCTTTTTTAAGGTTAAATTAACTGGTATTTTATCTATTAAAAATAAAACCAGTTCCTAATTTTATTTATTAGTTCAGTGTGTTTTTTTCTTTCAGTTTTATTCATCTCTCCTTTAATTTTTAGGATTTCCATTTTGGTGTTTAATTGGTGATTTTTAATTTGTTCTTTTTTCTAGTTTTTTTTTGTTAAATTCCAATTAATTGACCTTTCTTTTTCCTCCTTTATTAATAATGTATCTTTTTAGAGATATAAATTTTCCCATAAATGTTTCTTTGGCTTCATCCCACAAAATTCGGTATGTTTTCTTATTGCTATTATCCTCTTTAATGAAATTATTGATTGTTTCTATGATTTGTTCTTTAACTTTTTTAGGATTAGATTTAATTTTCAATTTAATTTTCAATTAATTTTTAATCTGGGCTTCCATGGCTCTTTATTTGATATAATTGTTATTTTGTTGTGGTCTGAAAAGGATGCATTTAATATTTTTGCTTTTCACATTTGTTTGTGAGAATTTTATACCTTAATACAGTCAGTTTTTGCGAAGTTACCATACACAGCTGAGAAAACTATATACTCCTCTCTGTTCCCATTAAAAATTTTCCAGATGGCAAGGTATAGATTCAGATAAACCTAGGAAGATTTGTTTGAACTAAAACAGAATAAAGGAAGCAGAAGCAGAAGTAGAACAATTTGCTTGATAACAACAATATTGTTAAAACAGCAGCTTTGAAGGGCTTTAAAAAACTCCTGATTAATTCATGACCAACCACAATTCTAGAGAACCAAGGATGAAGCACGCTACCTACTTCCCAACAAAAGTGATGTCCCCAGGATGCAGAATGAGATATACATTTTTGTTCAGGGCCATTGTAGAAATGTATTTGTTTGACCTTGCATATTTGTTACAAAGGTTTTATTTTCTTATTTTTTCAATGAAGAGAGAGAGGAGAAGAAAATAAATGCTTATTACTTTGGAAAAGGGATTAAGGAAGGCATTGGATGGATACACTATGGAGACCTTTCAAAAAAAAAAAAACACAACGAAGAGTTGTACAGATTGGCAGACATTTATGGGCTATTATTTGTATTGCTAAAGAGAACTTCTGAACTGATGAGATCAGAGATTTTTTTTGAGTACCTGAATTTAAATATGGTATTACCTATGAATAATAAGTATTTATGGTCCCCGTACTCTCTCCCTCAAGGATAGTACTGGTTATATTTTCAAACATGGGATAACAGAGACTTCATCATTACACTTAAAATCAAGGACTTGATCTGAATCATGACCCCCAAATTGGAATGGATCAAAGATACAAATTTGTTTAACCATACATGACCCAAATGGTATGTACATCTATTTCTTTTTTCTTTTTTTACTAGACAATGAAGGTTAAGTGACTTGCCCCGGGACACACAGCTTAGAAGTGTCTGAGGCCAGATTTGAACCTAGGACCTCTTGGCTCTAGACCTGAGCCACCCAACTGCCCCCCACCCTCACCCCATCTATTTCTAAATGAACTACAAATGAATTTTTTTAAGAGAATAGGTTATTTCTCCTTTATAGCCTAACAAAATTTAAATGTTAAAATAATTCTTATGTAATTGTGATAATGATCAACAATCATGTGTCATTAACTTTTTAATGAAAGAAGATTGGAGCAGCTAGGGGGTGCAAGGGATATATTATCTTAGTTGCCTTTAGAAAGACTTGGGTTCACAAAATCCTACCTCAGACACTTACCGGCTGTGTGACTCTGGATGAGTCACTTAACTTCTTAGCCTCAATTCTCTAAGATGTCTTCTTTTAACACCAACACCTCTCCTTCCAGATAAAAGTGATCTTCCCTCCTCAAATTTTTTATAGCACTTCTCTGAGACCTCTTCTTTGCATTTATTTCACTCTTTTATCCTTCTATTATAGCAATTTTTCACTTGACCCAATTAGACTGTAAATTTGCTAAAGGAAGAGTATGTTTTTGTATCAGAGTACATTGGTTGCAACAGGTATTTAATATTTTTTAATTGAAGCATGCTAGAATTAATCATTTACCATCTTCTTCACTTTTATCTTTTCCACCAGCACAGAATAATGTTTATTACTCTATGCAAGAGATTCTGGCATGGTTACATATCTGTATTATTTTAAAAAGCAATATTAACTGTTCCTGATGTTAGGGAAGAAAAAAATTAACCATTTGTCCTTTCAAAAGAAATGCTATTTTCTTTTGATACTAACCAATTCATAAGGGATTACTTTGTTCAATTCACAACAAATGCAAAACTGAAGTAATTCCTCTGAGCTGTTATTTATGTTTGTATATTTTTAAGACCAGACTATTTATCCAGTTAAGTAGCTAAAGAGGCTTTTTTTTCTTTTATACTATTGAATAGAAAAATATATGCCTGAAATGTCAGTTTGAAATTTTTCTGGAATTTTTTTTTGTGTTTAAAAATAGGATTTTAATGCATATGTATAATTATGTTTATTATAGTATATATAATTATACATCTATAATTCAGAAAATACGATTTACTTCTATAGTGTGCCAAATAACCATGACAAGATTCAGAGTACAAACTTAGAAAAGTAAGTGTGAGTAAGTTCCATTTTGAAGAATCAATGTATTTAGATTTTTTTTAAAGAACGAAACAAAGCTGTCCTCTTCAGAATTATGCATTTAGGAGCAGCTAGATTGCTCAGCAGATAGAAAGCCAGGTCTGGAGCTGGACGGTCCTGGGTTCAAATTTGAACTCAGACACTTCCTAGTTGTGTGACCATGGGCAAGTCACTTAACACCAACTGTCTAGCCCTGCCTTAGAACCTATATGTAGTATCAATTTTAAGACAGATGATAAGAATTTTTTTAATGAATTATGTACCTTTATTTTAAAACATTTGTATTTGGTTTGCCATTAAACAGAATCAAGATATCTTTATTATTTGTTATATTAATTGAATTTTTCCTCATGAGTAATTTGAAGTCTTCTATAAGACTTTGCCTGTCATCTTTCTCCCTCAAATAAAAAACTCTTAGTGAACCATTCTGAATTGTTAACAAAATCTATATTTTTTAAACTTCTAAACTTGAACAAAATAGGTTAAAATATTCTTTTAATTTGAACTGAATTTGAATTGATCTTAAGGGTCCTTTGAGAATATTTTTTGAAAATTTAGCATAAATATTTCTTCTCTTTCCCCTTTTAGTTAAAATCCTGAAATTACAAAATGTTCATAAGTGTTTTTCCATAATAGTCTCAAGTTTTTCTTAGCATATGTACAGTAAAGATTGATGAGCATTGAGATTGCTAGTGATGATACTAAGTTATTCCCTTCATCCAGCTAAACTTCCAAAAAATCAATATTTTTATGGCCAAATATGATTAAGAATGATTTTTATACTGTAATTTGGCAACCAATCTATGAATAATATGATTTAAAAATCAAACTCAATGTGAACATACATAACAGAAATGTTATGACATTTAATAACATAATTGTATTCAATTACATCATTATCCTAATTGAATAAATTCTTTAATATAATGATGCACATATTTCTAATAAATCTTCAGTGAATGTACTTAAACCAGGGACTTGAACCAAATCTTACTATGGACCCCAATTCTTTTTTTAATAGAACTATGAATCAAAAACAGTGTTATTAAAGTCCCAGGTGAATCAATATGAACAATAATTGAACCTATAGTTAGATCTCAACGTTTTTGAACAAGAACCTTTAAATTAGCTCAGATCCAACATTTTATTCAGTTCAAATCACTAACTTAAACACTAACTTGAATGAATGCAAATAGGAATGTAATCAGGTTTGAGCATCATCATAGTGAACAATTTAATTTTTATTACAATATATTAAAAAACATTCTTTGCATTATTTTAGAAGTTCATTACTTTTTGCCTTACAGGGCTAAAGAAAAGAAAGTTTCTTATTAAACTCTTAGACTGTGGAATGTTCATGACCATGAAGCTTACTCCACAGTTTGCTCAGTGAATCAAATAAAAGTGGGATTGAATTTTTAACCTTTCAGTCAAAACTTGGCTTTATTTATTTTTTATTTCATTTCCAGGAAAGAATACTCCATTTTCCTTTGGTTTTCTTTAAGAAATACAAATCATTCCAATATTTACAACTTTAAGAACCCTGTCTAATTTGAGATCTTCGGACTTGCTATTTAACAAATGGTCTTATTCCAGCGAGATATATTGTTTCAATCTTTGTTGTCTCTGTGGAAACATCCATGACTAGGTTTCATTTAGTATTCTCAGACTGATAATGATATAAAATTGTGACAAAGTAATACTTTATTTCTATCATTCGAGCCCAGCTCACCCAAAGGGCAAAACCACTTTTCTTCTTGTTTTACTATTCTTTCTAAAGAATTCTGTTGAAAAAAATCCACTCAAGAAAAAAATGTTTATAAATGTATAAATGGTATTTGAGTAGGTTCATAGAGCTATTGTTTAAAGAGATCTTGGGGGCCATCTTCTCTAACCTCTTTTTTACAGATACAGAAACTGAGGCTCAGGGAAATTAAGTTGATTTGTCCAAGGTCACAGAGATGCTAAGTGGCTAAGTGTCAGATATAGGCAATAAACCTGGCTCTTCTGTATCCAGTCAATGAGCCTTTCACTATACTATGCAACCTCCCATTAGTATAAACATTTTATGTTATAAAAAGTTCTCCTTATATACAAATAAAGTAATTAAGGCACATGGCAAAGCATTGATTAGTTTACATGAAAGTGATGTATTTGTTCAGAAATTATGGCATAGAAAACACTTTTACTTTTATTAATGAGGATTGATAAAAAATTTTTTTGCCAAAATCCTGATGAAAATTCTGTTTAATCATAGAATTATGAAAAATTGTGCTGAGAAACCCAAATAGCTTCTAGTTCATTTTCCTGTCCCAGCAGAAAAGTATTTGAATGATCCAATCAGGTCTTTCAGATGATTATTGCTACTTGCTATCAGAAACTTTCTTTGGGGAATGTTATTACTTTCCTAGGTAGTTTATGGCTATAACTTTTAACTGACTGTCAAATGACAAATAAATATTCCGGTAGAAATATCATCCCTCCCATACAAATGAGAGATTTTATATTTTATCTTTCCAGCTTAAGAATTTACATTCTTTCAAAGTCCATCAGAAAGTGTTATCTATTCTATGGAGTCATAATTTTGGGCAATTTATTTAAGAATCTTGAGGAATGATTAAAATTGTCAAGTCCTTAGAAAAGGCATTTATGTTAATACAAGACACCAAAAAAGCTACTTGATAGATAATGGAATCAGACTAGTCCAATATTTGTAGAGTCTGGCAAATAATAATAATAGACAGTGCTATAAAATAAAAAAAGCTTCTCTTTGCAAGTCATTAAGATCCTGAATATAAATCATAACTTATCCTATCTTATTCACATTCACAAGTATGCATATTTATCATTAATTTATTTTTTATCTCTGTAGCTCTAAAATAGATATTTAGCTTCTTGTAAACACTGTCAAAAGGAACTAAAATTTTCTCAATTCAACAAATCATCAATGAAACAGGAAATTCTCATGTCTTATAATTATTTCCCCTCTTAATTAGCTTGTTAAAGGAATAAAGGGAGAAAGGTGCAGAAAATATAAATTGCTTTCATGAAAACTAAGAGAGAATAAGAAATAACAAAAAAATTTTTTGAAGTCTATTAATTATACAAATCTACATTCCCTCTAAGGTCTTAAATTTTATAATAGAAACATTCCTGAAGTGTAATGTATCTAAAAGCAAATAAAAGCCTGTCTAGTGTCAGGTAACATTACTTAAATTGTAGATGAAACTGCAGTGTGACATGGCTTTGAGAAAGAATTGTTAAAATTATTTAGACATTCCTGCTTTAAGATTCTGCTGAAATGTTAATACAAACTTTACAAAAATATTTAGAAATTAAACACACACACCTCCCTCTCTTCTCTCCCTTTAGTTACCATATAATTACACACACACACACACACACACACACACACACACACACACACACACACACACGCACAGATACCCTCTTCTCTCCTCTTTAGTTACCATTTAATTCCTTCAGTGAAACTGGCTGGACATGATAGAATGTTAGGAATTGAAAAGAACATGGGGGAAGATCTAGTCCAATCCCTATCAGTCTACAAATGGAGAAACTGAGGTCCAGAGAGGTGAAATGAATAATACAGCTAAAAAGTGGCATGAAGCAAGAGCCAAGGTGCCCTCTGAGCCCAGTATTCTATCAAGTGTACTAGTGCTTATTTCTTATTATTGAATAAAAAAAGAGTTAGAATAGGTGTCTGCTTCTACCATTCCTCCCTGTCCCATTAGAGAAAATCTAAAAGGGAATAGAAATATCAGTATTCCCATTTCACAAATGAGGAAAATGAAGCTCAGAAATGTTCAATAACTTGCTTAAGTTCACAAAAGTAGTGTCAGAATTAGGATTCAAACTCAAGTGTTGTTTCCTACCCATTTCCAAACAATGTTGCCTCCAATGGAGGCATCCTCTTCACTCTCATCCTACCAGAAGTTGGACTCTGACCTTGAGGCTCTGAGACCATGGACTCTGATAGCCCTTTGCCTTGTCTTTCCTGAGAGCCAGGACATGCCACACTTCCCATTTCCAAGCCAGAATGCCTTTCAGGTGCTCTTTCATCTTTCCCCAGCCCCATTTCTAATTCTACTGCTGTCTTCCCTTAATAGGATGTAAATTCCTTGAGGGCAGAAACCATGTTGCTCGATATTAGTATCATCAATGTTTAGCTTAGTTCCTGGCATACAGTAAACACAAAACATTCTTCCTTCCTTCCTTTCCTCTTCTTTCCTAATGTTTCCCTCCCTTTCTTTTCTTTCTCTTTTCTCCTCTTAGTTTAGCTTTATTTTTTCTTTTCTTCCTCTTTCCTTCTCTCATTTTTCTTCAATATAGAAAATTCTTTCTTCTTTCCTTCCTTTCTTCTCCTTTCTCTTTATTCCTTTCCTTCTTTCTTTTCTCTCTCCACCCTTCTTTCTTTTTTCTCTTCCTTTTTTTCCTTCCTCCCTCCCTTCTTCCTTTCTTCTTTTCATTCCATGAGGTTATATACCATAGTGAGAAGAGAAAGAGAGAAGTATATGGAAATCAGAAGACCTGGTTTCATATCCTAGTCCTTCTACTTATTACTTCTGAGATGTAGGATCTATTTCTTCAAAATATAATGGTCGATATCTAAAACTAGATAACTTTCAAACTCCAAATTGTGAGCTACAAACTGAGTCCGGTGTTCTTTCCATGAAATAAATTCACTTCTCTCTAATGTTAATTCTGTTCTGCTTTAAATACTCATGAAGAATCTGTAAAAGCTAAAACATAAAATAACATAGTCATCAAAAACAATTGGTTACTACTTATGAATACCTGTTTTAAATGTATATTCCATGATTAGACAGATTGCATAACATGAGTATAATGGCACTACTATAAGAAAATGAAACTGAAAAATTCTGAGAAGATGGAAAGGCTTCATACTGACTATTACAGAGTGGTGTGAGTAGAGCCTGGGAAACTATTTATATGATTACTACAATAGTGTAAATGGAGATAACAACAACAACAACAAAAAACCCTGAGCATTGTGATTATAATAACTAATCCTGGCTTCAGAAAAGAGGTAGATATGTAGGATATTGCATATATGATTACATACCATTGATTAGGTAGTTTATTTTACTGAAATGTTTTTTCCCCCTCTTTAATTTTTTTTTTTTTTTTTTTTTTGCTACAACAGATAGCTCATTGGGTAGGGATGAGAGAGGGATAGGTTTGGAAGTAAGTGTGATGTAAAAACATGTATCAAAATAAGATTTTTTTTAAAATTTTAAATCCTTAACTTCTGTGTATTGACTTATAGGTGGAAGATTGGTAAGGGTAGGCAATGGGGGTCAAGTGACTTGCCCAGGGTCACACAGCTAGGAAGTGTCTGAGGCCGGATTTGAACCTAGGACCTTCCATCTCTAGGCCTGGCTCTCAATCCACTGAGCTACCCAGCTGCCCCTTAAAATAAGATTTTTTTTGAGAAAATGTACATTATAGTTTTAAATAATGATAGGAGTGCAGAAAAATTACTAAAGAGAAAAGAAATCCTATACCAATATACTTTTTTTTAAACTCTTACCTTCAATCTTAGAATCAATACTGTGTTTTGGTTCCAAGGCAGAAGAGTGGTAAGGGCTAGACAATAGGGGTTAAGTGACTTGCCCAGGGTCATACAGGTAGGAAGTGTCTGAGATCAGATTTGAAGCTACCAATATACTTTTTGATATAATCAAAATAATTTATTTTACATTTTGTAATGTTCTCTGTCTCTTGCGTGGTTTTAAATTCCTTCCTTTCCCACAGATCTGACAGGTATACTATTTTATGTTCATCTAATTTATTTATGATTTCACTCTTTATATTTAAGTCATTTGCCCATTTTGAATTTATCTTGGTATAGGGGTGTGAAATGTTGATCTAAACCTGATTATTCCCATACTATTTTCCAATTTTCCCAGCAGTTTTTGCCAAATAGTGAGTTCTTGTCCCTAAAGCTTGGATCTTCTAACAATATACTTTTGAAATTAAATTTGGAAATAACTTGTAGGTTGTTAACATACTTTCTGAAAAAAAGAGCATTTCAGGGAGAGCGAGGTGGCTCAGTGGATACAGGGAGATCTTCAGTTCAAATTTACCCTCAGACTTTTCCTGTGTGACTCTTAGCAAGACAGAACCCCAAATGTCTAGCTCTTATTGCTCTTCTGCCTTGGAATCAATAATTAGTGTTGATTCTAAGATAGAAAGTAAGGTTTTTTTATTTTATTTTTTATTTTAAAATCTTTAATTAATTAATTAAGAATATTTTTCCATGGTTACATGGTTCATGTTCTTTCCCTCCCCTCCTCTCACCCCACTCCCGTAACCTACAAGCAATTCCACTGGGTTTTCATGTGTCATTGATCAAGACCTATTTCCATATTATTAATATTCGCATTAGGGTGATCTCCTAGAGTCTATATCTCTAATCATATCCCCATAGACTCATGTAATCAAGCTGTTGTTTTTCTTCTATCTTTCTACTTCCACAGTTCTTTCCCTCTTGGTGTGAATAGTTTTCTTTCTCATAAGTCTCTCAGATTTGTCCTAGATTATTGCATTACTGCTAGTAGAGAAGTCCATTACAGTCAATTGTGCCACAGTGTATCTCTGTGTATAAGGTTCTCTTGGTTCTGCTCCTTTCACTCTGCATCAATTTCTGGAGGTCATTCCAGATCACATGGAATTCCTCCAGTTTATTATTCCTTTCGGCACAATAGTATTATTCCATCACCAGCAGATACCACAATTTGTCCAGCCATTCCCCAATCGAAGGGCATCACCTCATTTTCCAATTTTTTGCCACCACAAAGAGCACAGCTATAAATGTTTTTTGTACAAGTCTTTTCCCTTATGATCTCTTTGGGGTATAAACCCAGCAGTGGTATGTCTGGATCAAAAGGCAGACAGTCTTTTAAAGCCCTTTGGGCTTAGTTCCAAATTGCCATCCATAATGGTTGGATCAATTCACAACTCCACCAGCAATGCATTAATGTCCCAATTTTGCCACATCCCCTCCAACATTTATTACTTTCCTTTGCTGTCATTTTAGCCAATCTGCTAGGTGTGAGGTGGTAGAAGGTAAGATTTTTTTAAAAAAAGGAATGAAAGAAGAGCATTTTTTTCTGTTCTTGGTCATTGGTTTAATTTCTATTAAAATTACATTAACCCAGCAGCTACTAATCATAATTTGTTTATACACATCTCTTTTAAGGTGCTCTAAGATAGCTCGTGGTCTTCTCTATTTTGTCTAACATCATCATCTTTGCTAAATTTTCTATGTTAATTTGTCTTCAAATTCCCTGACCTCACAGTTCCTCAAATTTTCAGCTCCATTTCAACTCACTTCAATAATCCATAAGCATGGGCACACCTTAAATTCCATCATCACTTTGGACCCTTTCATTTTCAGAATTGTCAAAATTCTTCCCCAGGCAAATGGCTTCACTACCTGGAAGAATTTGTATATCATCTTCATCGGGTCTCCAAACTTCCTTATTTTCCAAGGTTTTTTTATAATGGCCTTACCCAAACTCAAGCCGGGCCTTATTAATTTAGCCATATAACTTCTTGTGTAATTTATCAAACAGACTGAGGTCATTATGTGAACTCTATCTACTTCTTTCCTCTCTATCTCAGATTATCTTTTTCCATTCACCATCTTTTCTTTCACTCTTGTCTCTGATGAAGAACTCTATTTTTCTTATTGTCAAGGCCAACCTTTTTCTCTCTTAAAAATTTCATTTATTTATTTACTTTAGTTATTAATTAAAATTTATTTATTACCAATTACATGTTATGACAAATCATCACACAAATTTTCCTCAGTTATATGATCAAACTTGTCTTCCTCCATCCCTTTCCTTCCTGGTGCTGGCAAGCAATTTAATTTGGGCTCTAGATGTATTATCATGTACAATTTATATCCATATAGTTCATGTTTGTAAATGACTAATCTTATAAAACCAAAATCCCTAAACCCAAATAAACATTTGAAAAATCTTATGCTTTCATCTGCATTCTGATTCCAACAGTTCTTTCTCTGGAGATGGATAGCATTCTTTACCATAAATCCCTCAGAGTTGTCCTGGATCATTGTATTGCCGATAATAGCTTAAAAGCTGTCACAGTTGATCATTCCATAATACTGCTATTACTGTGTATAATGCTTTCCTGGTTCTGCTTATTTCACTGCATCAGTTCATATAAATCTTTCTAGCTCTTCCTGAAATCATCCTGTTCATCATTCCTTACAGTACAATAGTATTCCATCACTATCACATACCAGTTTGTTCAGCCATTCCCCACCTGATGGACATTCCTTCAATTTCCAATTCTTTGCCACCACAAAAAGAGTTCCTTCCCACACACACCCCATTTAAAAATATTTTTGGGATACAAACCTAATAGTGGTATTACTGGATTAAAGGGTATGCATTGTTTTCAACTTTTTCCTCTTGATCCTCTTTCCATTCTATCTTTCTAGGTCAATTAGTCAATCAGCATGTATTAAGTGTCTTCATCTGCCAGGCACTGTCCCCAGTGCTATACCTTTTATTATGTTATCCTCTCATTTTCCTGTATCTTCCATTTATCTCTCCACTTAAATCTTCTACATTCTAAAAATGTCAGAAACCAGAAACCCTTCCTTCTCTTGAGTATGAAATCCACCTCTATTATAATTTCTATAACCATATACATTACACCAATCATAAGTAGCTGTCTCAAAAGTTTGTGACATTGGTCCTATTGGGGCCAAGAAAGAAACTATGGGTGGATTCTTACAAATCTGCTGTAAATGTAGGGTTGATGCTCTGCAACTTGTGACTTAGAACTATAATTTTTGTCCAAAAAGGTCAGCATCTTTCTAAATAAATTTGTGGGATTTTCTGACTTGAGAACAATATATGTTCTACTTCTAGTCACATGAAGTCACATGATAACTTAAAAGAATTTAGGCTTAAGGGTATAATTTTCTTCAAGTAGCTCAGTCTTTATCTTCTAGGAGATGACATTCAGACAGCTTTCTTTTCTGTTAAACAAATGATTACATTTCATATCTTGCTGTTGGTTTTACTGAATTTGTAATAGGCTATTTCAAAAGTCTTTTTGGCCACCATAATCAATTTACATTTTCTTTATGTGGTTTATAAAAAAAAAGGTGTGTTGCCTTGCTTCTTAGGGGAGGGAAGGAGGGGGAGAGAGAGAGAGAGAGAGAGAGAGAGAGAGAGAGAGAGAGAGAGAGAGAGAGAGAGAGAATATTATCAGCTCACAGAGTAAAAAAAATTGACATATCCCAACAGCCCATGTGAAATTCCCATTCTTTTATAATTATCAATTTTCTGAGATTCTTTTGAAAAACAGGAAAAAACACACATTTAATAATTTTATAAATTCAGGAATTTTAAAGGAGTTGTCCCCTAGAAAGCTGCTGTGATATTAAGTGAGGAATTGCATGAAAAGCAGATCTGAATAGGAAATAATGAAAGGAACAAAGAAGCATAATTTGGCTAACTACTGAATTGTGTATCAAGTTATAATACAGGAAGATAAAGAAGGTAATTTAGCAAGTCCAGGTTTGATTCTGCCCTGTTCCCTGTGAGAGAATTCTAGCCTAGAAAGGAAAACAATATAGGAATGACTATATTCTAATTCCTTCCCTCCTTCATTCCCACATACTGTTTGTTATAACTCCTGGAATCTTGATGGAGCTCTGAAACTGGACCAATCTCACTGCCATCACCTCTACATATGAAAACTAAGAGTACTCTCACATCTATACTGATGGAAGTGGGAAATACCTTTCTTCCAAGATGAACCCCCCAAAATAGATCAATATGCTAACTTTTTTTTATTAAAACCCTTACCTTCCGACTTGGAGTCAATACTGTGCACTGGCTCCAAGGCAGAAGAGTGGTAAGGGTAGGCAATGGGGGCCAAGTGACTTGCCCAGGGTCACACAGCTGGTAAGTGTCTGAGGCCAGATTTGAACCTAGGACCTCCCGTCTCTAGGCCTGGCTCTCAATCCACTGAGCTACCCAGCTGCCCCCAATATACTAACTTTTAAGAAAGATAAACAATGGAAAAAGCTAAGACTGCTGGATTTCCTGAGTTTGGGAGTTCTGTGATATAATAGGGCTAAAGTTGATTGGATTATGAAGACTAAGATTGGCACTCATATGGTGAGCCCTCAGAAGCAGAGGCTTGCCAGAATGTTTAAAGAAGGGAGAATCAGTTCAGATTGGAAAAATGGAGCAAATTAAAGCTATTATCCTTATCCACATTGGAGTGGGGTGAGTAAGTAGGAGTTCCAATTTCTCCCCACCCCCTCCCCCCAAAAAAGCAACCAAATTGACAAAAGTAGCAAATAAGGAGAAATTTTGCTAAATATAGATTTCTAAATTAGCCTCTAGAATTAATAATGATATTCAAGCCAGAACAAAAATTTGGGCTTACATTGCTACTAAGATTTGTGGGTCCATGAATGCTTTTCAGAGATGCTTCCTAGCTTTATCTGTAGGTGTGTTTTCTAAACTTGGACCTCTTATGATGAGCTGTGCTTTGTATCTTTTTGTGGGTCTTTCTGGGTCCAGCTACTTGTGGATCTAGCCTTGAACCATTGAGGAGAACATAGATATCACAATATTTAGAATTGAGAGTTTCCGAATCATAGGATCATAACTTGAGACATCATCTAGTCTAACTCCTTCATTTCACAGATGAAAAAAACCGAGACCCAAGGAAGTGACATTACTAGCCCAAGGTCATACATGTAGTAAACTGGAGAGCAGAGATTTGAATCCAGTTTCTCTGATTCCAAACTCTAAGGTTAGTCATCTTTTCTTGAGTACTTGAATTCCTACCCTTGCTACAGAAATATTTCACTCTGACTAGTTCATTTTGCTAGAGGATTATTCATTAATTAGTTATTAAGGCTGTTTCCACTCTGTTAAATGTAGGCTTTTCAATTTATTGTTCTAAGCTAATATCACATCTCAGCTTAGAGAGGTTGAGGCAAGCTCTTGAGGGATATGATTAACTCCCCCTACCCCACAAGCATACAACACTTCTTTTCTGAAAGGTAGAGATGAGCAAGAAATATATTTAAGATACTGGTACCTAGTAAATGCTTGCTTGATTGATGCTAATTCAGAGAGGCAAGAGATGGAAGTGTCAAGTTTATATAAGAATTAACAAAACCCGGCCTCAGCCACTTCCCAGCTGTGTGACCCTGGGCAAGTCACTTGACCCCCATTGCCCACCCTTACCAATCTTCCACCTATGAGACAATACACCGAAGTACAAGGGTTTAAAAAAAAAAAAGAATTAACAATCCAGATGAGGTAAAATGTGGAATTAATAACTTCCCACATGGGAGAAATAAGCAAATAAGTCTGGGAAGGCAGGAAGTCAGATTGTGGGGGTCCTCAAATGATCTGGCTGAGGAATTTGTATTTTCCTTGAGAGGAATTAGGAGTCAACCAACGTTGGGTTTTTTTGTTTGTTTGTTTTTACAGAAGAGGGAAACAGTCCTTTGCCCTAAAAAGACAGTTGTATGGAGGATAGATTGAAATCAGAAGAGAATGGAAGCAATTCATAGTCTTTCATAACAGTCCAGGTGAAAGGTAATCAGGGCTTGAACCTGAGTGATGGGTAGGAAAGGAAAAAGATAGGCAGTGCTGGCAGAGTCAATAATACTTGGCGATTAATTGGATATGACAGAGAAAAAAAGAGAAAAGAATCAAGGATCCCTCCAAAATTATGGCCCAGGAGGATATATGCCTTTGACCAAAAAGAAAAAATTTAAAAAATATATATATATATATATGAAAGTTTGCAGGAAGCATCTATTTAAAGAGAAAGATATTGAATTCCATTTAGGACACTGGTCTACACAATGTCTTTCAGTCAATGTTAGGGTCCTGGGGGAAAATTAGGCTAATAAAACTAATATTCATGTCTCCATCCCAAGTCAGTGACCAAGATACATTTTTACCCTGCACACAAGAGTAGTAGTATAGGTATGAGAAAAATAAACAAAATGAACTTCACCTCTCTGGGCCCAGTTTGATCATTTGCAAAATGAGGTTTGTACTAGATGACCTCTAACATCACCTCCAGTTCTCTGTGTGAATTTGTATGTGTGTGTATGTGTACATTTGTTCTATGAAATCTTTCAAAAATAAGTGGCAGAAACAGCTAAGGAGAAGTATTCACCTTTCTCTTAATACTCCAAGCACCAGAATCATATCACACACATTTACCTTTGTGTCTCTGTATAGGTGGAGTCCCTTTGTGTTTTTCTGACTGCTTATGCTTATAGAAAAACATAAATAAGAGGTATGAAATGGAGGTCATAGATGGGAACATTAGCCTTTTATTTTCAATGGGAATAATAATAATAATAATGAGCATTTATTTGGTGTTTTGAGCTTTGCAAAGTTTCTTTTTATAACTATTATCTTGTTTATTCCTCAAAAAACTATGGAAGGTAGATGCTATTTTTATTCCCATTTTATAGATAAGGAAACTGAGGCAAATAAAAATTATGTGACTTTTCCAGGGTCACACAACTAATAAGTATCTGAGGCAGTATTTGAATTCAGGTCTTCCTGATTCCTTATTTAGTGCTAAATTCATTGCATATCCTAGCTGCATAGGAATCAGAAACATTGTTCTCACACTGCTCATTGCTTCCTCCAGTTCCTATTCAGTGCTTTTATCCTATTTCCTTTACCTCCGTACTTGAGAAGTCACCAGGTAAATGGTTATACTTTCTACTGTTGAAGAGATGGTACAAGAAAGATAATCATACATTAACTTCCTATTTCTGATATGGTAGATATAGTTGGAAAAGAGCATTGGAATTTGAGTCAAGAATACAGGATTGGACACAATCATTGTGTGACCATTGGCAAATCACTTCATCTCTCTCAGATTTTGTTTCCTATTAATGGGAGAGTTTATAATATAACTCACAGAGTTGTTCAGAAGGAAGTATTTTGTCAGATTTTAAGGTTGCCATTTTTCTCATTATTTGCACACTAAGTGAAAAAACAATTAGCCTATTTCAAACAAAAATTTCTTTTAGACTTAGAATCTGTTATCAATGGTTCTCATGTAAAGGTACTGGCTTTAATGCTTCTTCAAAAACTTTTCATATCAATGGACAAAAAGCAACCTGTTTTCAATATTAGTATTAAGGAAGAGGTGACTTTCAGAGTTTCACTATAGAAAATTTATCTTCATCACTGTAGTAAAAATGAATTGAGGAGCAACTAAGTATCATACTAGATAGAGCACCAGGCCTGGAGTTGGGAAGACCTATGTTCAAATCTTGACTTCCTAGTTGTGTGACTGGACAAATCACATAATACCAATTGCCTAATCCTTGCTGCTCTTCTATTTTAGGATTGATACTAAGATAGAAGGTAAGAATTGTTGTGACAAGTCCATAAGGATATTCTAGGCCCATTAAGGCAAAAGCAGCCAGAAAAGACATATTTGTAGATCTGCCTCAGACCCTGGCAAGGACCGGTCTTGACCTTGCAGGTCTAACAAATCAATGTCTAAGAACACCTGGCTTTCTTAATTGGCTCAGATACTTAATATCACAAACCTTGAGCTCTATCTCTGGGAGGGTGGCCTTCACTGCATATCAGCTATGCCTCAGTGCTTTGTACTTCTAAAGAAATTCTTATGCCAATGATGACAGACCAAAAGAAAATTTGAAGATTACTACTGATGAAGTATATGTGCTCCTTAATGCAGAGGACACCTGTGTACTCTAATTGGCTCCAAGGATGTATGCCCTTGAAATATTATTTTCCTTTGATCATGGAGTATAGGAACTGTATAAATATTGGACCTATATGCTCAATAAGATGGAATCTGTGATCTCACCCACAGGCCCCCTAGGATTCCATATCTCTTGACTCAATTTTGTCTATGTGTCTCTCTGCTCTTGTTCTGCTTTCTATCTCTCTGTCTCTAAGGCTCTCAGCCTGCCACACAGTCCGCTACAGACCCCCGTTTCTGCCATCTCTGCTGGCAAGACACATTACCTGACTCTCAGCAGATCTTCTGTGAACCTACTAACAGGCATTTCCCCAGCCTGTTACATTGTTGGGGTTTTTTTTAAGTGAGTTGAGAGGCAGAGTATAGAAAAAGCATTTATGAAACTAAGTGGGCATAACATTTTGGGAGACCCATTGCTTTCTTTAGTTTCCTAAAGAAATTTCAAGAGATTTCAAATAGGAAGAACTAGAGTTGAATACCAGTTCTACAATTTATTTCCTATAACTCAGAGAAAGCTTTTAACCTTTATGTCTCAGTTTTCTTATCCCCAAAATGAAGTTTGTTGTTGGACAAAGTTATCTCTAGAGTCTCTTCTAGTTCTAAATTAATGATCTCTATGAACTTCAGACAGACTAATGTTAAAGTTACAAATAGATAAGCACTTATTATGTGCTTACTGTGTGCCAGGTAAGGTGCTAAGCAATAGAGGTATAAATATAAGTAAGATAGTCCCTACCTTCAAGGAGATTGCACTATAATGGAAGAAGAACATACATATAAGGGACCTGAAAAAGGATGAGGAGAGTCATCATGGAGGAGAGGAGGGACCCAAAGTAGGGTTTTATCAGGTGTATATTGGGCAGGTGGAGATGAAGAGGAAGAAATCCAGAAAGAATTGAGTTAAGAGTAAGAAAAAGCATGATTGGGGCCATTCTATAAAATGGTGGTATTTGGGAAGAGTCACCAATTTGTTTCCCTTAAGTAAACTATTTTCTGTCTTTTGAGGCCTTCTAACTAGGACATTCAGCAGTTTAATTAGTGTAATATGAAATATTCAGTTAAAGCAAAATATTTCTTTCAAGGATATTAATGAAATTGTGTGGGATCGATATTGCAAATTAAGACATATATCAACAGTTTGAAAGTCATAATTAGAAACTAATTTGAATCATACAAAACATAAATTGTGTCTACTTATTAAATTTGAGTCACTGAACTAAGATAAAGACATTAAGATTTGTAACATGCTGACAGGAAATAACATAACTGAATAAAATTTAAAAACAAAAGCATAGCCAGCTAAATCATCTCTTGTGTGGTTCTGTGGGCATCAGATGCAAAAGTACTCATTCTTATTAGTTACAATGGCCTTGATAGAGCATGCCTCACTTGAAACAAGCCTATACAGTACCATATTATACTAAAGTTAGGGAAACTGTAAGATGACAGGTGTCTGTGACAACCAAGTCTCCCTAATCTCAGGTCTTTGGAGAGACACACCCACACAGGCTGGTTTGACTGAAAGGGAGGGGCAGGAAGTTTGTGGATGTGCTCCTTCACCTCACCCCTCCCACTAAGCAGTTGGAAAGTCAGTTAACAGTTTGGTAATGGTGGACAATCTGGCTTGATAACTTCTGGGCCAAAATGGTAGTGGGGAAAGACTAAACTCCTTATGATGATATCTTTCTGACTTATTTCCCACAGGATAGAATTGGTGAAGTTTATTGTTTTATAAACTCACTGGCTCAGAGATTAGGATTAACTTCAGGGACACCAGTAAGAGGAATTTGGTTTATGGAGGATGTGAGTATATTTCCCAAATTATCAATATCCAGACACTGTTCCTAAGGGTTTAATGATATCAGGAAATGGGAAGGGGGAATAAGGCTTAGGGTTGATAGGTAAGGAGAAAACTACCTAACAGTTATGCCTAAAACAACCCCTCCCCCACCAAAGGGGGGAAATGTATCTTGAATGGCTGATCTGCTCTCTAATCCTATAAATATTCTTCCTCTAAACCTAGATAGCTAAACTAAGGTAAACAGTGATATTGTTGAAAGGTCTAACTAAGTAAAACAGGTTTGGCTGTCAAAGACTGAATGGCTCAGCTCAGAGCCACACAGCTTGCAGAGACAGCACCCAGATCAGGATCAAGACCCAAGACCCAAGACCTAAGACCTAAGACCCAAGACTCAAGACCCCACAAGCAAGGAGACCTGCCTTTTTATACCAGGACTCCAACTGCTCTAACTGCCCCCTCTCTCAGAGTTTTGGGGGGCACTATGGAATTCTGTGCTGTAGCCTGAACCCTCTTAGCAATATGGATCCCACACAGGTAAGTAGGTTGATAAATGAAGAATTTATTAAACACCTACTATGTGCCAGACACATCCTAAGCAGTGGGAATATCAGTACAAGCAAGCAAAATAATGTCTTTCCTCAAGGAACATGCATTTATACATATATACATGCACACATTTATAAAATATATATAGTGTTTGGTATATCTATATCTCGAAAGGAATGGCATGGTATAAGCTAGCTAGAAAATGATGTAGAAGCCTGGTGCCAAAGATAAGGCAAAGTTTCTTCTATGAGGGTGAGAGATTCCAGGGGCCAGTCTAAGATTCCATTATGAAGTAGAAGATGATCTTATAGAGCAACCTTCCATGATGACTGCAAGTTAAAATGAATCATAGTTTTCAAGATTAAGAGTTCAAAAGGACATTTAGTCCAACTTTTCATTTTATAGATAAGCAAACCAGAAAGATTAGGTAACTTGCCCAAGTTCACACAAGTGATTAAGCAACATAGCCAGGAAATGAATTTTTCATTCTAAACACAGTGATCTTTCTACCACACAATGTTGCCTTAGAAAAAAAGCATTAGACTGAAGTCAAAAGAGATGGGTAAAATTACCACTTGTTACTGTCCTTAGACAAGTCACTTAACCTCTGCGGGCCCATTTCCCTATCTATAAACTAAGAGATTAGAGTAGAAACTCTCTAGGGCCCCATCAAGTTTTAAATCTATGATCCTATGTTCTTAGATATCCCACAAGAATCTATTCTGGAACCCCTTTTCCCTCTATACTACTTCTCTTGGTGATCTCACTAGCTCCTTGAGTTTGTAAGAGGGTGATTTTAGGGGATGCGACTAGAAGGTTAATATAGGCCAGTATCAGAAGATTTAACAGGTTTGGAAAGGCTAACAGAATCAGTGTTAATAGAGTGACTGTGGGTTGATAGGCTGACAAGATCCAGTCAGGCAGAGCTTGCCCTGAGGTAACACACACAGACCACTCAATAATAGGGATAGATGTTGGATTTATTATAATAAATCTTGTTTATTATAACAAGGAAAGGTGGAAAGGGAATTTGGATGACCCTAAACTAATATCAACTACCTAAGCCTCCCCCCAGATCTAAATGTCTCATCACCGAGAGTCTTCACAGAGATCGATCCCTACACTGATCTCCCTAACTGCCTAATAGATACTAGTCCCTAAACAGGATAGACCTACACTAAGCCCTTTTTGATGGTAATAGAGAAGTGGTCTATGGCAGGTTATCTGGGTCCAGGGGAAAGATTTTGGATCTACAAGGACCCCAGACCTGATCTTACAGACAGCTGGTCCAAAAGACTCAGGATCACACCAGGAACTCAGTAGATCACAGTAAGTAGCAAGTAAGCAGGTAGGATGGGAGATTAAAGTAGTATAGATACCAAGGAAAGTAGTCAGTCTTCTCCAGGCCAAACCAGAGGAAGACAGCTCAACCCTCCAGGTAACTGTCTGAACCCACTTTTACCATTCTGGAATTCTCTCCCTGTTAGTCTCATTCCTTTGCCTCCTGCAAACTTACTTAAACCTCTTCCTTATAACAAATTTTAATAGCCATCTCTATGCTGATGCATCTCAAATCTACCTATCTGCTTGTTTGTACATCATTTGTTTTATTTTTGTCTCCCCCATTAGATTGTAAGCTCCTTAAGGCCAAGTAGTATCTTTTGCATCTTTCTGTATCCCCAGCACCTAGCACAGGAGTTTAATTTATTATTATTGGTAAATATCCTCTACAAAATACTCCCCAGATACCTCATCATGGTGTGGAGATGGCTATGGGTTCTCAAAGATTATGTCAGAAAAATTAAAATTCTGATGGAAAATATTTTTATTCTTTCTACTTAGGTGTCCTGTCTGTTTTTTTTTGTTTGTTTTTTTGTTTTCTTTTTTGTAAATGTAATAAAAGAAACATTATTTAATGACTATCTGTATATGTTCCTTTTCTTATTCTAATTGCATTGATTGTCTTCATTTAAAAACTTTTACAGTTCCTGTATTACAGGAACTGTAAAAACTGAAGCAAATCAAAATGATTGATTTTATTTTTCATAATTGACTCTTTCCCTTCTTTGGTTAAGAATTCTCCCAGTTCTCCCCAAGTTACACCTGTGAAAGTTACATGATGTCAGTCCTTTTTGTTTTCCTTTTTTTTCCTCATATGACCTTTTATATCAGGTCACTTTAAAAATCTTAATGTGATAAACAGTATAAAATGTTGGTTCAAATCTATTTTTTGTCAAATTGTTTTCAGTTTTCTTAGTAGCTCTTATAAAAAATATTTCACTGTGCATTTGAAATTCTCAGGTTTATCAAACTTGGGCTATTGAATGTTTCTGATGCTTACTTAACTAGACTGTTCCAATGGTGTACTTTTCTACCACTTTTACCAAAACTAAATAGTTTTCATGATAACTATTTTATAATATGTGGTATATGAATGTGCCTCCTATTCATTTTCAATCTTTCTTTTTAAAAAAAATCATTATTTCTTGTGAAATTTTTTTACTTTTTGTTCCTCCAAATTAATTATATTATTTTATTTAGCTGTAGAAAGTACCCCTAATGATAATCAGAACCTACTCTGATTAGAAAAGCATTAAATATGAAGATTAATTTAGGTAATATCTTCATGAACAATTAATGCCTCTTCAATTACTGAAGTCTTTATTCTTTTAAAGAAAGTTTAAAAATTGTATTTATGTAAGTGTTAATTATATCTTGGCAGATTAATTACCAGCTGCATTATGCATTTTATAATTATCTTGAATGGACTATCCCTGTCATTTCACCCTCAATTTTATCATTGCCATTTGGAAATATTATTATTTTGTGGATTTATTTTGTATGTGCTATTTTACTGAAATAATTATCTTAATTTCTTTGCTGATTCATAATAGTTTTCTAAATAAACAACTATGATATCTGTAAACAGGGATAATTTTTTCTTCCCTTTTAATATTTATGCTTTTAATTTCTTTCTCCTCTTAAAAAACAAATTCACAGATTTTTTAATATCACTTAAATTTCCCTGCATCTCTCCCTTTCTCCATTCCAGTCATACTATGTAGCAAGGCATTTCTAAAAAGAAGAGAAAAAAACTTGGCACAACTGATAAAATACAATGGAAAAATTCTGATAATGTATGCAATGTTCTATACTCTCTTAATCTCTTCAAAGGAGTAGGGAGAAGGGTCTTTTCCTATCTTAGCCAACCTTGTCCTTTGTCACTTTGCAACATTATTTTTGATTATTTGTTGTTTTTCTTTAATTGATATATAGCCATTGTGTATAGTATTTTTTTATTCTGTTTACTTCACTTTGCAATAATTTACCTAAGTCTTTCTAAGCTTTTCTGTATTCATCAGTCATTTTTTATAGCCCACTAATGTTACAATATATGCATGTACCATAATTTGCTTATCTATTCCCCCAATAAGGGATATTTACAATTCTTTGATACCACATAAAATGCTATTATAAGTATTAATGTTTCTGGTGCCTTTCTTTTCATCAACAACCTCTCTTTCTCAACTAGCTCTTCTACAATTATGTCAAAGAATAGTAGTGCACTCTTGCTTTTTAAAAAACAACAGCTGAACAGAACCAGAAGAACATTGTACACAGAAACTGAAGCATTGTGAAATGTAACAGACTTTTCTATTAGTAACAATGCAATGATCCAGGACAACCCAGAGAAACTTAGAAGAAAGAGTACTATCCCTACCCAGAGAAAGAAGCATGGGAGTAAAAATGCAGGAGAGAAACATATGATTGGTCACATGGCTTGATGGGGACATGACTAGGGTTTGGGCATTAAAAGATCACTCTATTGCAAATATGAATAATATAGAAATAGGTTTTGAACAATGATACATTATAACCCAGTGGAATTGCTTGTTAGCTCAGAGAGCAGGGAGGGAAGAGGGGTGGGAAAAATCATGAATCATCTAACCATGGAAAAATATTCTAAATTTAAAAAATATCTGTATTTACTAGAAGAGCTTAGAGTTTCTACACTGGAAATAATTCCAGCCAAATAATAGAGTCATATTAAAAATGAAAAAGCATGAGTCCATTCTCAGAGAATAGTTTTTTCAGTCTTAATAAATTCCTTACTCCTCTTTGTAATTCATTCATCTTTTCTTTTCCCCCTACCATCTCATAGCAAACATTAATAGATCCTCTAACAGGATCAGTGATTATAATAGGGTAAATTATATCTCAGATCATAATGCTCCATGTCAAGGAATCTGTTATCACTGTGAGGTACCACAGAGAAATGGTCAGGATGGTCAAAAGTACGACCAGAGCTGTGGCCAAAGGAATCTAGATGAATGATGGTACTTGGGAAGGGAAGGGACCTCAAAGAGTCTGGAGGTGAATTTTAAGCCCTTTCAGATCCCACTGCCTTATTGATGTTAACTGTTTTGGTTTGTTCCCCTACCCATAGTGAAGAAGTCTATGTAAAGTAATTTTAAATACAGATCTACACCCAGGAGACAAGGTATGTATAATTTCCAGTGAATTACTCCAAGAGCTATCAAAATTGGAGGAAAGGACTCTTGGAGTCATTGTTCACATGTAAAATGGGAACCTTCTATTGACACTGAGTGACTGTATCCTGTCATATATATTGCATTTGTTGCTTGCTTACTTTAAGATTTCATTTTGTGTTTTTAAGTTTACATATTGATCTAATCTAAAATATTCCATTACACAATGTCACTTTCAGTTACTATGTTTTGGTTATTAGCTGTATGTTCTATTACATTGTCTTTATTTGTACCCTCTTCCTATGATTGGACTGGAGATAATACCATTATAAAAGTCCAAAGACAAGTTGGCTTATACTTTTGGGGATTGTGGTACTTCTTAGAATCTGCATTAGCTATTGTACTACTGTTTATAACAAGCTTTTACTTGGTGAAAAAATTACATACTCACACCATGGATCATGGCCAAGTTAGAAGGGAAATAGAGCTCACTTTTGAGTGAAAAACCTTTGTGTTGTGCCTGTTTGGCTGACACATTGTCACATGGAATGTGAACTATAAGTTCCTGATTTTTCTATTATTATTATTATTGTTTTTCTTTATATTTGGGTTTTTTCTTTCTTCTTATTTTTTGTACTTGAGTACACTATGATAATGAGATTAAACTTGCCCTGTCCATTTTTAGATTTAATCACTAAAAGTGTAAACACCACCACTTAATTCTCAAGTGGGGGAAGGCTGTAACCCACGTGTGCAAGAGTGGGTGACGAATCAAAATTGATTGAATGCCTCCTAGGCAGTCCTAAGCAAAGAGTTTGCTATGATTGGACATGTAAACTAAGAGGAAGGCACAGGAAGTGATGCAAAAGAAGAGCTTTTAAAAGGGAGTGACAACTTCCTGTAGGGCAGTTCTTGTTCATTTCTTGGAGCTGAAGCTTGAGTTGGATATTCTACTTGTTGGACCTGAGACCTAAGACCTTGGTGAGACTGTTCTTAAATCTCTCGCTTTGTACTATCACATGGTGAGTGTAAAGACTGACTCTTCCTGGATTTTTCTGAAGGAACTCTCCTTTCAAGAAAGGCTTTGTGATTGAAGTTTTTGCTTCATTTGGCCCTCAGCTCAAGGTTGAGCCTTCCCTGGCTGAGGACTAATCAACTCTGCCTGGGTTGAGCCAGGGGCCAGAGCAAATTACTTAGTGTATTACTTAGTATCCTCTCTCTGATTTTCTTACTTTCACCCTCTCTTCTTATTTGCAAATAAACTACCATAAAAGTCTTTTGACTTGAGGTTTTTCATTAGAAATGTAATCAATTCCTTGGTGACCAAAACTTTTAATATTCAGTCAACCAAACCCTCATTTTCTCCTTTACATGTGGCTGACCTGAAGGTTGTGACTAGTACCCTCAATCTTCCTAAAATTTTCTTGACTCTTCTTTCACTCTGTAAACCTCAAGTCAGTCTCTTCTATATTTCACAGCTGTGAAAAGGTAAGTTCAATTTTCTTCTTTCTCCTTAGAATAAATAGAACACAGCTGTTTTAATTTTAGCAGCAGGGCCCTAAGGCCTCAACTGGGGAGGAATTGGCTGGTTTGCCTTATCATCAACAAACAGTCTGCTTTGTTTCTTAACTAGCTGTGAGGGCCACACCTGGGGAAAAAAAAAAACTTCCCTCACAGAAAGGAAGCAGCCCTGCACTGTGCCCAAACAGAATTCCATCTTGTAGCAAAAAAATCTCTGGAAAAAACTGGAGAAAGTCATTGAGCTTAGCTCAGTTTTTTGTTAGAGAGAATGATTGTTACAACATGGAATCAGTATTAATGTTTTTGCTTTTGAAGGATAAGTTTACAATATCTATTAGCCCTAATACAAATGCATACCCAAAAGCTTTAGACTATGGAAACCTGCTATTGGTTATTAAGTATTATGCAACTTTACCTAATAATTGTGTCTGATTTCAGAAAAAGGAATTACAAAAGAGCCACTGCACAGTGCAAAGAAGCATAAGGTCAAGAAGACCAACAATCCCTCTGGGATTGATAAGGACCTGCACCAAGACAGAGGACTTGCTTTGAGGTTCAAGGAAGCAGCAGTTTGACAAATTCAGATGACGGACTTCCCAGTGCCAGGTTTCTACAAGTACCTTAGTTTGGCTTTCATTTTTGTCTCCTCATTTCCTGAGATTGAAGGTAAAATCAGACCAGGGAATCATACTTCCCTTTTACCTCAAAATCTAGTCCCTTCTCTTATGGCAATTTTCTATAGTCCTAGCTGCCGATGGGAAAGTACAATATTACTGCAATTGTCCTGCAGGCTTGTAGGATGTTAATCATTTTAATTGGGTCTTTCTGGTGATTCAAGGACCTGTTATGGTTTTCTTTTTTTACTCCTAGCTTTATACACATAAGATTTTAAGATATATTTTATTCAGATTTAATTTTCTCTCTTCTATTGGAGTTTTGATTTTCTTTTGAGAATTGATTCATATACCCTATAACTCAGCAATGTATCCTAGGGTGATTCTAGTGTTGCTCAACACTCTCCTCAGTGGGGATTATATAATTATCCTAAAACCTAACGTTTAAAATCTTTTAAAGCAATTTTAGGAAAAGAAAAATTGCCAACACTAAGGATGCCTACAGAAACCACATACTACATCAAGAGATCCAAAGTGAATTTTGGGATATAATGAACTGAACATTAATACTGAACTGAAGAGGGTTACACATATCATTCATTCTGAATGTAAACTATTATGCCAAAGGGGAGTGCTACTTAATTGGCATTTTGTCAATGTGTCTATCAATCAATTTTATTTTCTTTCTCTTTTTTCCCCTCTTTTCCCCTAATTGTTGTAATTCCCTCTAGGTAAAGTACAATATTTTATACACCTATAGCAAGAGAATCTTTAGATGTATAGGCTGGTTATGTGAAATGATTCATTGGGGAGACTAGGCATGTTAATCTCTCAAAGACCCCAAGAGGGGAGATTTTAACATATTTGTCTCCCAATAGAATCATAGAGGGGATTGTTGGAAGCAAATTTCTCTCTCCAGTGTTGCCTTTTTTTAATGTCATCTCTCAGTGACCTGGAGGTCAAATTCCACTGAATAAATTCGGGTATAGACAAGCCCTCAGAAAAAGGAAGTTAAAGAATCAAGGAACCAATGAGATAGGAAACTGATTCTATTCATCGCCCCCTGGGCAGTCTAGAGAAATTAAGAAACTCTGATTTGTCCTGAGATGTGATGTGTGAGAGGTGAGAAAAGAGCTTATGAGGGGAGACCTGGCAGGAAGTAAGGGTCTTTGGCATGTGCATGGAGGAGCTGAGGAGACCTTCGTTGGAATTTACCTACAGATCCATTTTGGTGGCCAATAGATTAGAAAGCTAAGTATCTCTCTCTTACTTTTCACCTCTCTTTACTATTACTACTACTACTACTACTACTACTACTACTACTACTACTACTACTACTACTACTACTACTTTGATTGAATAAAGTTATTAAGCTACTACCAGCCTCATAATCTTAAATATTACAATGATCTTCCTCATCATTTCTGAGGCCAGTGATTGGCAATAATTAAGAGATGGAGTGCCAGGCCACACTCCCAACACACTCCCCAGACCAAGTGTCATACCCATGCTAACCCCCCCCCCTCACTGAGTGCCAGGCTCACACTGCTTAACCCCCTTACTCCACCCTGGGGAGGGAGGAAGCACTTCCATTGTACTGCTGAGCAGGGGGGTGGGTGATGTAGCCAACCTTGGGGAGAGTGAGAGGGGAGGAACACAAACACTCTGCTCTGATCCCCTCTAGTTATGTGAGCTATGATTCCCTCAAACCTAGCTCCTCTCCAAAGCAGAAATTGAGCAGACTTTGAAAATTTCAAGGTACACCCTCTTTAGCCAGTATTCAACGAACCAGAAGCCATTTCAAATGCAACACTTTATTGAGAAAGAAAAAGACAGAAAAAATATAAAGCAAAAAAGCCCCAGCTTACCAGAAAATCCCTTATTTATAGGAAAATATAACCCTCAGGTTAAACGACATCATCCTGATATATTCACCCCATCACCTGTGTTCCACTCTTCCTAAAGTGAGTATCCTCCAAATGAACCTTTTTAGCAAATGGTCAAGGGTTGAAGTCAGGTTTTAATCTGGATGCAGGGCTGATTGGGAGATTGCTACCTTCCAGAACTTCTAGCCCATCTTTCTCCCTCAGGATCATGTAGGCACCCCTTTGAATGCAAATTGAACAGGCTGGGTCAGGGACTTAAGAATACAAATTAAAGCAGCCCAGGTTTGTTTGTGAAAGAAACTGGGGGAATAGTTGAACAGGCTATTAGCCTCACCTTGGTTTCCTAATCCTAAATAACTAGATTATAGTTTTGACAAGTACAAACTCAAAAGACGCATCCCCAAATCCCAAAAATACTTTGTATAGTAAAGACACTGGTTACTTCTGATAGTAAAGACATAAGGTGTTTCTGTCTCACTCAGGTCAAAGGTAATTAAGAGGCCATTGTACTCTGAATGACGTGGGGGCAATCTTCTGCAAAGGATTCTGTCTTGAAGATCTGCTTACTAACTCCTACTGGGGAGAGAGGGAGGAGAGCAACACAGATGCTCCTTCCTCCAGCCTTCTAGTTAGGAACTCTGTCAAACTCTGTGCTCCAGGGACAGGCACACTGGGTCCTTGGCAAGTGTGCCCATAGAGAGGTCTATGCATGCCATCTCTGACACACGTCATAGGTTCACCATCACAGTCCTAGGTGAAATCTTCATCTAACTAGGAACTCAAATCCATCATTTGCTTCCTCCATGAGGCTCTGTTAATTATCTTACATTTTTCTTTTTTTCTTTTACAACTTGCTTCAAGTTTATTTTAGAATTAAGGTTAAATAAGTTATCAATGCAAGGCAATAAAAGGTTTGAAATGATGGACTACTAAATTTGTATACCCAATTAATTAATGTTGCATATTTATTATTTTTTGAATGGCAGAATCAAATACATTTGCTTAATTAATTTGGTTTAATTCGATTCAATTTAATTTGGTTTGATTCAACTAGGTTTAATCATATTTATTATTTTATTTTTTTACTCTTATTTAAAACAATTTTAACATTGCCTGCATTTTTTATGTTAGTAGATGGCACTGTGCTGGCCTGTGGGCTCTTTGGCCAGGCAGTAGGGCTAGGGAGACAACCTTGAACATGTTCATTGACAAGTTGGGATGGGGGAGGCATCACACATGCACAGAATGTTTTTGTCAGGGGAGGAAGCAAGCACTTGGAGGGTAAAGGAAAGATTTTCCTAAACAGGGCTGGTTGCCATCAGCTCTGTACAGGAAAAGTGAAATGGGGTCAGCCAAGGTTGAAGATGCGAGGGCAGGGTGGGAGCAGAGCATCCCCACAGACTGGGTCCCAAAGGGGATTTGGTGGGGGATGGGGTATGTTCTTGGCCACAGCCAGAGTGCGGAGATCTCAGTTGGGCAAGCACGGCCCTCTTTAGATCTAGATGCCATGAAATAATGAATTAAGGTATTTGAGAGCATGGGTAGAGTGTATAAAACAAGTAAAAAAAAACAAGTTAAAAAAAAACAAGAAAAAAAACAAATACTTAATTGAACATACTGTTTTAAAGCAATGATAACTTGTTGCTTCCCCTTTTAACCTTGGTTGTATTGGTTTTGTTTGTACAGTTTTAAATTTAATATAACAAAAATTACTTATGTTACATTTCATAATGTTATCTATTTCTTATTTGGTCATAAATTTTTCCCTTAACAATAAATTGAACTAAAAGGTAAACTATTCTATGCTCCCTTAATTTGGTTAAGGTATCACACTTTAGGTCTAAATCCTATGTCCATTTGGACCTAATCTTACTAGAGCTTATGACATACTAAAGTGAATTGTCTGATTTTAAGCAAGGTGAAAGTCTGTGCTTTCTATGATATAGAGCAAGACTGGAGAATGTCTTTCCACGTTTCTTGCATTCATAAGGTTTCTTCTCAGTGTGGATTCTCTGATGCTGAGCAAGATTGGAGCTGTTTGAATGTCTTTCCACATTGCTTGCATTCTTAAGGTTTTCCCCCAGTGTGGATTCTCTGATGTAGAGCAAGACTGGAGCCCCAGATGAATGGCTTTCCACATTGCTTGCATTCATAAGGTTTCTCCCCAGTATGCATTCTCTGATGTCGAGCAAGACTGGAACTTTGATTGAACGTCTTTCCACATTGCTTACATTCATAAGGTTTCTCCCCAGTGTGGATTCTCTGATGGCCAGCAAGATTAGAGCTCTGACTAAATGTCTTTCCACACTGCTTGCATTTATAAGGTTTCTCCCCAGTGTGCATTCTTTGATGGACAACAAGATTGGATCGCCAACTGAATGTCTTTCCACATTGCTTGCATTCATAAGGTTTCTCTCCAGTGTGTATTCTCTGATGTCCAGCAAGACTGGCCCTGTGCATAAAAGTCTTTCCACACTGATTACATTCACTAGATTTTTCCTCAGCATTCATTCTTTGATGTTCAGTAAGGTATGAATTTTGAGATTCAACAAAGAATTCTCTCCAAGCTAAGTTATGGGGACCATCACTCAGAAATCTTTGTTTGTCCATTTCTTTCATAGAAAGGCTCACCTCTGTTGGAAATGAGATCATTTCAGGTCTGATCTCTCCTTCTGAGCAGCAACTCCTCAGGCCTTCTTGCTCCAGCACCCACGGTACTTCCCTCGGCTCCAAATAAGAGATCACATCTTCTGTGGGAGCTGGAAGCCCCACAGAAAGCAGATTCCAGGCATTCTCCAGCATGACCTCCCTGTACAGCTCTTTCTGGGAAGGGGTCAAGAGATGCCACTCCTCCTGGGTGAAGTACACAGCCAAATCCTTGAACATTACCACCTCCTTGGCTGTAAGTCTGTCACTCTCAAAGGCCATACCCTCTGACTCCAGGTTCCCATTCATTGGGCACAGTACACAGGAGGCTCCATGGCCAGTTAAGGAGGCAAGGCAGGAAAATCTTTGAAAGTGGAGGAGGAAGAGGGGTGGACTGGGTGGGACCATGACTTCCTGTTTCCCAGAGGCCTCTGAGATGCCCGTGGTTCCAGGGCTCTCTATAACCATATTGACATCTGATCCCTTCAAACCAAAAATAAAACCCCTCCCCAAATCTTCTACTTCAAATCAGCAATAATACTGAAACTTCGCTCTCCACAGTCACTTCCAGATTAGTATTTGGGTTTTTCCTCAGTGCCCATTCTTCTTAATGTTAGAATACTATTCAGCGCTGTTAATTATTCCATATCTTAAAATCTTGGATGAAGAACTTGCACTACAAAACCCATTTATTCTGTGATTAAAGAAAAAAAGATAAGTTCTTCAATTTTCTACATGTTTTGTCCACAGAAATCTAAAGATCGCAATAACTGATACATGAGTAAAGCTTACTAAATCAAGGCTATTTCCTAACCAAATTTATTCATCATAGTCAAAATATGGCATCTTTATACAATCGTATTTATGCACATAAGAAACCCATATTTGAACAGGAATTTAATATCACTGAAAAGTGTTCATCCAAAATCTTTGGGTGGTATAGATCTTACTAACAGGGAAGTTCTTTGCATTTCCAGCCAGTTCTAATTGTTGAGGAGGTATTTTTTGTTGGTGGTATTGTTATAAGGAGTTTTTTTGAGCTTTTATTAACAAAGTCATAATTAATTGGAATTTTTATATTAATTTGTTTTTGTTGCTAATTAAGGGTTAACTGTAATGATAATTGTGATGTAGGGGTAATTAGCTTAGTTAGAAATGCGGTGTAGTCAGATAGAGAGTTTAAAGTAGAGTTGAAGTACTAGGGTGATTTAAGAAATTTCTATGGAACCCTGATGTGCCTTGAGGACATCAGCTGAGTAACAGTGGCTCCATTTCTTCTGAGAGAGAAACTGAGAGGGTAGTTGTTCTTGACTTTTCTCTCTAATCAGCCTTGGAGAGTTTGGGGAAGATTACAACATCTAGATCTGATCTAAAATTGAAGAGTTGTTTGGATCAGAGAGCAGGAGAGCTTACTGAGCTACTATTCAAGAGTTCCTCTGGCCCTACCAGAGAACAGCTGCTTAGAGAAACAACTTCCAACTCAGATTATCAGAGTTGAACTTTGGCCAGAGGGAAAGGAGGATCTCTATAATGTTAAGTTAATATTTGTTTTTGGAAATAGGTTTAGCAAGTTAGAATTATAATTTAGTTAGTCAGTGTAGATATAAAAAAGATTGCCATTTGATAATCATTGAAGAATTCCTGTGAGGGAAAGATTTTGTGGGAAACTTATATAGAATAATTCGTTAATAGGGAATCCTTTATAAATACTTACTTTCCTTTAACTTTCCCTTTATTTAATAGTTACAATAAATAAAGTGTTTTGTGGTTTGTTTTTTTTATAACTGGCCTGAAAAAGATTTTTCTACAACTGCCTGGTGGCCATATTTTTTCAATGGTCAAATTTGAGAACCTGTTCACACTAGATACAACTACTAGTATCAACAATATACCAATAACTAATAAGGGTCAATAAATAAGGTGTTTTGTGTTTTTTTATAACCCTTTACAACAGTTGGTGAGCCACATTTTAGGATAAGAACCTTGAAACAACTATTTATATTTTCAAAAAAAAGTCATCAGTCAGTTATAGGCAAGCAGTTCTTAGCTGGCAGAATTCTCAGGTACAGGTCAACTTCAGCAGCAAGGAGTATTCCAACGGGCTGCTTATCTGTCTGTCTCCCTCTGTTAGTACAAGCTTACACAGAACAGGGTCTACAGTGACTCTGAGTATTCATAGGGATGTGGATTGCCTTATTGTTTTTAAATATGGGGAATCTTACACAACTATTCAATCAGTCAAGTCCAGTTTACATCAAAGGAATATGTAAGCCTGACCCCATATACTAGCTGCTGGTCTTATCATTAATAGACATTATATACTGGATCCCATTATTAACTATAGTACTAGTGGCACTGGTTTCAATTAGGATGGATTTTTACAGCATCATAAATATATTAACATCATGGAAGAGAAGACAGATCAGGGAAAATGAAAAGCATATCCAAATGAGATACTTAGTGATGACAGTAAATGGACTAGGGCATGAACTATCATTATTAAAACAACAACTTACTAAGACCAATAATGCTGGAAACAAAACAGCATTAACTAAACTTGAGCAGGAAACAGCAGAGCTGGAGCATGCTGTAGGAAGTTTCTTCCCACTGTGTGAAATCCTAGTACTCACAGAGGATAGACAGCTCTTTAGTTTAAAACACCAAAAAGGCTTTACCCAATCAGATATTGAGAGTTTTAAAAAGACAATGCCCTCATTTAAGGAAGATCCTGTTGCAGTGATCCACAAATTTGAGAAAATAATCAAGGAGTATGGCCCTGACTATTTGGATATGGAGGCCATGCTAGACGAATCTCTGACCAAAAAAGAAAAAAGCAAAAATTGTGTCAGAAACAGCAGAGTGGCCTGAACTTTCACCTCAATAGGATGTGAATATTCCTGCACAGTATGAGGCATTGGTAAAATCAAGGATGGCTTAACTTGAGACCATGAAAAAGCATTCTAATAGACCCGGGGTCTGGACCAAATTCGAGCAGGTTAGGCAGCAAGCTGGGAAAATGTTCATGTTCAATGTTCATGGATAAGCTCATTGACCTAGGTGAACGTTATTTGTCTTTGGACATATCTAAAGATGGGGACATTAAACATCTATGCAGACAATTTGTACAGAAATCCTGCAAGGTGGTCAGGTAAGTACTTCTAGCAACACTGTCCTGAATGGTCAGAAATGACTCTTTATAAAATCAAGAGAGTGGTTACCTATATATTTCAAGGGGACAAAGATAGGCATGAATTTGAACATAATGAAATAAAAGAGGACCTCGGGCGGGAAATTAAAGATCTAAAATTGCACTTGAAGAAGGAAAAGCAGGTCAAAACTATAATGGCTCCAATAAAGGAATATAGATAGCAAAGGCAATATAATGGCCAACAGAGGACAGGTTTCCAGATGTTACTACTATAGAAAATTTGGGCACTTCATGAGAGAATGCAGGTTCTGGGGGGCAGAAGAACAGGCAAAATGACTTCTTCCCAAATCGATTCAGGGCCAATGGCAATTCGTATAGGGGAAATAGATTTTATGACAGGGAATACTATGGAAACTATTATCAGGGATTTAGAGGGGTTATCCAACTATGAGGATAAATTTTATCAGGGGTCTGCACAAGTGGAAGACATGGCAAAAATGCAAACATATATTAAGAAAGGTAATAGGCCCAAGTACTCCCAGGTGGTCAATGATAACCTAAAGCAGCACTCACAGAGGGGGAAGCGCCTTATGAACTTTTTACTGGGGAAGTGGCTTAGGTAATGAAGGAGACAATAAGGAGATAGCAATAAAGGACATAGATGTTGAAAAAATATTAGGGAAAGATTTTGTGGGAAACATATAGAATAGTTAATTAATAGGGAATCCTTTATAAATATTTTCCTTTAACTTTCCCTTTATATAATTATTTAATAGTTACAATAAATTAGGGGTTTTTTTATAACTGTCCTGAAAAAGATTTTTCTGCAACTGCCTGGTGACCATATTTTTTCAATGGTCAAGTTTAAGAACCTGTTCACAGCAGATACAACTATTAATATCATCAATATACCAATAACTAATGTTGTGTGCAGATGCAAAGCATGGAATCCCTGCAAAGGTTCCATGCTTTGCATCTGCACACAACACTAATAAGGTCAATAACTTTTTATAACAACTGAAAAGTCTGTTTTCAAACCTCATTGATAATTAAAAGTATTTGTAAGTGTCTTAAATATAATTGAATACATGTGTATAATCTCCCCAAATCTACTTTCTTGTAATTTTCTTCTTTTAAACAGGTGAGTTTATATACCTTGTTTCCATTTCTTTACCACCAATCCATTTCTCACTACCCTGCATTTTGATTCTATCTTGACATATGTTAAAACCAAAACCAAACTTGTCCTGGGGCTGTGATATAGGCACAAGTTTATCCAGGTCATTCCTCATTAAGTAAACATTGAGTAATATCAGATGACTACAGTAAGATTACAAATTTAGATGAATAGGCTCCCTAAATTTCCCTACCAAATGGAAAGTTTTAAATTTTTCATTTTCAAATGCTTCACTTAGTCTATCCTCTTGTTAAAATTGATTTATTTTTCTAATACTTCAATAACATTTTTATTCAAAAAGAAATGTCTATCTATCGCTCTTCTCCACTTTCAACAATCTTTTCTTTTGAGGACCTACTTATTAACTCCAGAGGGCAGAGGAATCACCTAGCTAGATTTCAGGAAGCTATGGTTCTGGTCTTACTTTCAAACACTTGCATTTGTTCTCTTGCAATTATTTTTCTGTGCATTTTGCAAAACTTTATTTATATTTGCTTTGCATTACTATTTTAGATGTGGCCATGGAAGAAACATGATAGAAACTTCTGAAATTCTGAGAAAGATATTTATGTTTAGCATACTGCCAACTTGAACATTTTAATTTATTTATCTAGATCAGATATCTAGAAAGTCCCACATTCATTAGACAATTATCCATTTTACTTCAGCTGGATATAGCCTCATAAGTATTTTAATTTTTTTCTAAGCAATTTAGAATGTAAAGCAATTCAGCCATTTCAGTAGGAAATTTTTCATTGTAATGATTTAATGAAATCATACCTGAAGCCGAGCATTCATGAGCATAAATTCCTGCTGCTGTTTCATATTTTCATTCATATGCTTTGAAAAAAGAAATCCCATTTTAATCTAAAATGGAGAAAAGATAAGATTCTTATTAAATATCCATTTCTTCTAGCATTATCTATTCCTGGTTTTTCCTCCATGTACATTAAGGAATTGAAGAATTTTTAAAATCTTTTGATTCCCCCTCTCCCCTTCAACATAACTGGACAATACCTTTGCTTTTAATGAGGCACAACTCAGGAAAAGTTATTCTATATTTTTTGATGTCCAAAATGTATTTCCCTAACTATAACTTCTTAAATTTGAGGTCATGAGGAAGTTCTTTGGGGATCACACATGATTAATGGACATGAACTTCTGCCTGAAGATGTATCAAAATCATCAAAATAGCATTTTCCAGTTTTGCCCCTATCCTGACCTACTTGTCTTTGCCAGCACTGATTTTGGTTTTAAGTTTTCATTCCTGTTTCATTGAGTTAGGTGACACAGTGAATAAAGCATTGGGCCAGGAGTCAAGGAGCTCCAACTTCAAATCTGACCTTACCACTTACTAGCCATGTTACTCTGGCAAATCACTTAAATTCTGTCTGCTTCATCTTGCTTAACTGTGTGTAAAGGGAGCACCTTCCTCCCAGGGTCATGAACTTTCTTCTCGTCCAACCATCCTATTATAGTGGCTGGAACACTCCAAACAGAGGTCACAGGTTAAGAGCCTTAGGAACATGACCTGGAACTAAGGGTTATGGGTCCAGGTCAGAGAGACTTTGATGGGTTCCTGAGATGTGATAGATCAGTTCAGAGAGACAGGAAGGGACATGGAGAAAAGGGCCATAAAAGATGAGGCTGTAGAGAAAGTCTTGGTATAAGTTTGCTGGGATTGATTCTTCTACTCCATTTGGCCTTGGTGATTTGGGCAGAAGACACTATCATGGGCTGGTAAGACTCTTGCTCCAAAGTGACTACGTGGAGATTGGAGTGTCAGGGAATGAGATGAAATTCTATGGATCAGACTTTAGAATGGTAGGCTAGGAAATAATTTTCTACTTCCTTCTTTCCTTCTTTCTTTCTTATACTATATTTATATTAAATTAAATTGTTAAAAGTTACTATCATCCTTGTGACTTAAGAGTTAATTTTATAAATGATGACCACAACAATTTTTACTAATATTATTTAATAAAACCAATTTCTAAGTATTACAGGTAGCATTTTAATTATTACATATTACATTTATTGTTATTATTACAACTAGAAGGAAATAATAATAATACCTACCTCACAGGACTATGGTTAGGAACAAATGAGATAATATTTATAAAAAACATTTAGTATAGTGACTGGCACATAGTAGATACTTAACAAATGCTTGTTCCTTTCCCTCCCTATATCCTAGGCCAGATTTAAAACGATCTTAAGGGGGGAAAAGAATTCTTAGCAAAACAACTTTGAGAATGTATGATCTCTATGATCTTTCTTCTGTTGGAATTGATCCAACTCATCCATCCCTTTTCATCCTGTACAATTCTTTTCAGGTCTTCCCTAAATCCTTCACAAGAGGACTGCCCAGCATCCTGCATAAAGGGCCTTCTTCTAGATCTATAAACATTGTGTGTATACCCAGGGACCATGAGGCCTGCCCATTTGTTAGCCCTTACCCTGCATAAATGATTTGCACACCTCCTTTTCAAGCCACGCATCTCTCCTATGACATCCTTTTTGGCACTTCTCCTATGCAATTCTTCCTAAAGAATAAATTTCAGGGTGATAGCTAGGTGGCTTAGTAGATTGAGAGACAGGCCTAGATACAGGAGGTCCTGGGTTCAAATTTGACCTCATATACTTAACTGTGTGACCCTGGACAAGCCATTTAATCCTAATTGCCAAATCCCAACAGTTCTTCTGCCTTGGAGCCAATACTTAATACTGATTCTAAAATGGAAGTTAAGGGTGTTAAAATATATTGCAGCCTGCTCACGCCTCCTGTACAACCCTACTTTGCTCTTTTTCTTAATTTTTTCCTTCCAGTAATTATCACATGCTTGTTTTTTTTGGCTTTCCCGTGGGCTTTGGACAAAGTGTCAAAAGATTTGAGTTCTAGCTCTGCCACTAATGAGTTGCATGGCCAGGGGCACATTTCTTGACAACTCTGGGCCTCAGTTTCCTCATCTGTAATATCAAGTTTATACTAAATAATCTCTATGGTTCCTTCCAGCTCTAACTCTCTAGGATTCCAATATACTGCACACACACCCCCACCCCATGTTCTTAAATTCTAGAAAGGAAGGGAGGCCTCTCACACATTGACAAATGATGACAAGGTGGACAATGGGGAAACATGGAACCTGAACACTGAGGACTCTAACATTCCAGAAGAATCCCTAACTTGTGCATGCTCCTTATTCCTTATGGCAGCAAAACCCAAAACATACAAAGGGAGAAGCTCCCAGACCCCAGTAAATATGCCAACCCTGATCCATAGGGTATGGAAGTCGCCACTCTGCCCTGGAAGCTGCCACCCTACAGTGGAAGCTGCTACTCTTTAGTGGAGTTGCTACTCCATACTATCAGCTCCAAAGGGGCTACCTGATTAGCCCCCAAACTATTCCACCTGTTAGTAGGCTATTATACCACTATACACCTATTCTTCTTCAAATAAATTGAGCCACCTAGCTATGGGTCAGAGGTTGGCACAGTGGATACAGCATTGGGTCTAGGATGAGGAAAAAGTGGAGTTCAAAACTGGCCTCAGACACTTAACTTCTGTTTGCCTCAGTTTCCTCAATTCTAAAATGAGGATAAAAATAGTATCTATTTCCCAGTGTTCTGAGGATCAAGTGAGATAATATTTGTAAAGTACTTAGTTCAGTGTCTAGCACATAAGCAATCAAATAAATGCACATTCTATCCCTTTCTCCCTTTGTCTGGGTGTTGATGGGACAGCTCAGAGTACTCTAAAGTTCATTTTGAAAGTGTAGGAATTTGGTTCTACTGTGGCCCAAGGTAGGTACTCCTGCCTACTATGCTGCCAAATAGTAACAGCCCCAAGTCCTACTGCCAATCCTTACAGGGAAATTGCAGTAAATTGCCTATAAGCAGTGAGACTCATAACTATTTGCCTTCATCCAAAGTGAGGACAGTGCTTAAGATTAGTCTGTACTGTCTAGATTTTTAACAGAAAGATAATAGAACAACAGTGTGGGTGGCAGTGTTGTATTTGGAGTCAGAAGATTTGGGGTCTTCTCTCCTTTCTTCCTCCTACTCCAAACATTACTTCCAGGAAGCTTTCTCCAATTAATCCCAATTCATTCAATTCAGGAAACCATTCAACAACTGATGTTGTTCATACTTCCTTTTCAAAGAGGCTTAATGACTTTGACTTAGATTTAAGTGAGGCAGAGTTGCACATCATCCAAGTCCAGTGGCAAGACAACAGTCAGTACAACTGGTCATGGTGATGGCTTAAGATGCAGTGGATGACTGATTTTTTTTGATATCTAAGTTTTAATTACTCCACAGTGCCTGCTTCAGCCACTTTTGTGGCTGTTAGAACAAACTGTTCTCATCTGCCCTTTCACTTTACAATGCCTGGAGTAGTCAGTTCCCCAGCTCCTCAATAGATTCAGAGCCTGTCAGTTCCCCTCAAACTGTTTTAGCCCCACAGCAGGTTGTGGTCACTGGGCATGCTTTTGTGTTTTGGAGCCACAGATGAGAGCCGGGTGGTATGTGTACACCAAAAGAAGAAAGCATCCCTGAAAAGGACTCTGCAAACCCTCATACCAGAGGTACTAGTCTTCCCTGAACAGCAGCTGGTATACTCAATGAATAATTTTTATTCAATTGTTAGTTCTGGAAAATACAAAACAACATATAAATGTGAGTTACTGTTATTCTGTTAACAAAAAAAAAATCATGAACTGAAATAAAAAAAAAAGATTTGGAGTCAGAAGACCTAGGTTTGAATCCCAACTAAACTATTTGCTATTTCTGTGACCTTAAGTCACATTCCAACCTGTCTGCTCATCTGTAAAACAGGGATCAATGTACCTTATGAGGTTGTAAAGAAGATAAAACATAATATAAATGTAAAGTGCTCTGTAAGCCATAAAGTGGCTTTATAAATGTTAACTCTTTTTTAAAGTGAGATATATTATCAGAAGACATGTCTTAAAAGACCTGCCACATAACCTTGAACATGATCAGAATTCTCAGGGGCAAAAAAGCAGTTTGACAACACTGTACTTGCCTATCCCTGGGTAGTGAGTGGATGCTGAAACAAAACTACATAAAAGGTCCCACGTAATCTAGATGCGATTGGGGATTTAGGGTTGACAAGGGCTTTAGAGGTCACCTAGTCCAGTGCCTCTGCACCTCATCTATCTGGGTGAGGAGGAAATGGGCATTAAGAGGGGGAAAACTACTTCAGGGTCACCCAATGATGCACCCAGCTCTCCATCTCACTACCTCCCTACTACTTTGCCTACCCAGCTCCTCATAGGCGTGGTCTGGTTACGGACATGCACGAGCATGCGCGTGCACCCGCCCCCCACACCCCGCCAGCCCACGCTCCCAGATGCCCCCACCCCCACCCCAAGCAAAGCCACATATCACGACAGAGGCCCCTAGTGAACTAGAGGAAAATGTTAAGCAGCAGCGGTCCCTGGGCGGCTTGCAGAGCCCCTGGACCTGTTCACTTCGCCCTTCCCCTGAGCCCCACCCCCACCCCCAAAGCTGCTGGCCCTGCTTACGGAGTGGGGGAGGCTCCTAGACAAGGCAGTCCCTGCGCCGGAAGACGTGGCGAGAGTGCTGGCAGGAATATGGTCGATTTGGGGAGGCAATCTGGAGTGGAACGGGCCCTGCCCGAGCAGGGTCCAGTGGGTGGGTTAAAGCATTCTGCGGCCACGGCCAATCAGCGCGCAGCTTGTGTTCCTTAAAGGGATAGGCTCCCTCGTGGACCGCATTCTTATTCTGTAGACTGCAAGCCCTGCTGCTACTAGGCGCCACCCCTGGTGGCTTTTTCTGCCACCGCCATCTGAGTACCCTTGGGTGTGTCTGTGTGGTGGGGCGGGCGAGAGAGAGGAGGCTAGTCTTGACTTTTACATTTCAGCGGTACAGGGTCTGTGATCATGGATGAGCTTAATTACATTTCTATTTTCACTAACTTGGGGTCCTTTTGTTGTGTCTTTCAAATTTTGCCTTTAAAAAAATTACTCTCAGAAAGGGTCTGTTGGTTTAGCCAGACTGCCAAAAGGGTACATGATAGACAAACATTTAAGAAGTCCCTATCTGGGATAAACCCTAGATAGCCAGATAAAGAAAATGAAGAGAAGCCTATACAGAAAGAGTACAGGGAATAAGTATTAAGTGCTTCCTATGTGCCAGACACTCTGCTAAGTGTTTTGCAAATACATCTTTTGAGATCCTTTAAGATAGGTGCTATTACTTTCCAGATTTTACAGTTGAGAAACCTGAGCAGACAGATTACATGACTTGCCCAAGGTCACATAGCTAGTATGTGTGGAGATGGGGTGTAAACTCACATTTTACCGTCTCTAAGCCCAGCAGTCTATCCACTGTCCTCTCATTGGAAGTCACACAAGTAGATCAAAACCAGGTCATTTGGCTCCAGCTCTAGCTGTCTTTCTATATCATGGTGACTTTTGACTCTGTTACTCTTTTCATTATACCACATCTTAGATGAGGAAATTGAAAACTCATAGTACACGATTTGTTCAAGATTTATTCAAAATCAAGGTTCTACCACCTAGAAAGCAAACCTAGCTCCCCTGATACTATGTCTAATGCCCTTCCATTTCATCCCACTCTCATAGAGAAGTTCAAAATTTGATCCAGTCAGAGATTTAGGTTGGGTTCTCCAAATTCCCTGTTGCCCAGGAACATGAGTAGTGGTCTTCAGAACTCCTCAAATAATCTTCCTGATTCTAAGCCTGGTAAGCTCTCCACCATACCATTCAACACTAACATACTGTGATGAAAATGTTACAAATTTTAATCTACTATTGCTCAACAAACATTGATAGAAGACCTATTTGCCAAACCCTGGGGCTACAAATAGAAAGAATGAAACAGCCTTTCTTCTCAAGGAGCTTACATTCTAAAGAAGGAGGCAAAAAGTACATCATAAGTATATGTATCCTGTGGAGTGAGAAACTAGTGTGTTATTCTCAAGTTATCACTAGTTATTAATATCACCAAAAAGTTAGTAAAAACTGGTCCCCCATATAAATATGAAAAATAATAAAGGCTGCTATAAATATATATATATATATATTAGTAATTTAATTAAAGCCATGCTGATAGATAAAGTTATTAGACCACGGGCTTGTAAGCATTCAAAACTTGCCGCCTAGCCATTATTACCTCTTCCTCAGTCTGCTGGCCAAGAGACCACTCCCCCCTAACCCAGGAGATTATAAACTCTTCTCTGCGTCAAGACGTAGGTGTCCCCACGCCCAAAGAACCGGAACCGGAAACCTGTTGGACCACGGGAAATGTAGTTTGACAATTTCCAAGTGTCCATAGAAAATATATATACTTTTAGATAGCATCTCCCAAATTTCACTTTTACACCCACCCCCATCCTTACAAAGACTTTAACACCTTAAGTGAGTTTGTCTGAGGCAGGAATCCCAGACTGAACTGTTTTTAGACTCCAAAGTACCCATGATCAAATCTTAAGTATCAATGTTAATTATCCTTTTGTCATAGAAGTATCTTCCATTATTTTGGGGGCTTCTTCCAAGTAGTCAAACCCAAAAGCTGAACATCAGTCCTACCCAGATAATCCAGCCCTGATTATCCAGGATAATATTCCTGCTTTTTTATTTCTGGATTTAAATCTTTGTCTCCAACCCTAGATCATTTCTTTAAAATGTGAATTTGTTTGAGTGTACCCATTGTAAAGCTATTCTCCAATTTCTTGAAGATGTTGATTTGCTTGAATGTGTAAAGTCATTGCAAAGGCATTGTTTTGTCTCCAAACTCTTGAAATGTTAATTCTATTAAATCTTATAAATTGGGAGTGACTCTGTAAACCTGGGGGATATTTTGTATTGGGCAGATTTTGTCTGTAAGTCAGTCAGGGGAGTCTAATAACCCTATTATTAAGATATCACCTTAGAATCTGTCTCTTTATCTATAGTTTTCCACTTTCACTCTTTTTGCCTCTGTAAATAAAGCTGCTAAAAGTCATTTTGACTTAAACTATAATATTTTTAAATCGGTGACTACAATATTACTTTAGAATTCTCATATTTAGCATAAAAATCTAAATTTAAATTCTTACAGAAGCAATGTGGAGGATAGACTAGAGAAGGAAAGAGATTGGGACTGGGAAACTAATTAGAAGACCAGTGTAATAATCTAGGCAAGAGTCCTATAACTATGTGAGTAGAGATGAGAAATAAGATAGATTTTGAGGAGGTAGGAATGGTAAGAATGACAACTGATTGGATTTGTGGAGTAAGGGAGACTGAAAAGTCAAGTATAACAATGAAGTTTTGAAGTTTTGAACTTGGAAGATGAATGATAGTGGTACTATCAAATGAAATGAGGAAGTTTGAAAGCTGGGTGGATTTGATGGGAAAAGCTGATAAATTCTGTCTGGGATATGTTTTAGTTTAATCTCTGGGTCAGCCAGTTTGAAATATCCAAAAGGTGATATCTTGATAATGATCAAAGAAGAGACTTGGGCTAAGTCTACAGCTATGGGAATCATCAGCATAGAGATGATAATTAAATCAAATGAAGCTGATGGGCCACCAAGTTGATAAAATATAGAGAAAAGCCTCATATCTTAGCTTTGGATTGTAATATTCACAGTTAGAGAGGATGCTGTAGATATGATACAGCAAAGGAGCCTCAGAAATTGAACAAGCCATAAATGAGCTCCCTAAGAAAAAAACCCAGGATAAGATGAACTTACAAGCAAATTCTACCAAATATTTAAAGAAATATTGATTCTAATATTATATAAACTAATTAGAAATGTAGACAAAGAAAGAGTTCCACATATTCCTTCTGTAATACAAATGTAGCTTTGATGTGTAAACCAAGGAGAACAAAAACAGAGAAAGCTATAGACTTATTTTCCTAATGAATACTTATGAAAAAATTGAAATAAAAGACTAACAAGGATGTATGAGAGGATACAGCTTAAAGATACCATCTAAGGAGGCAGAGGCAAGCTTTAATCTTTCTCATGAGAAGGTGTCACACCCTAATGGTGATGCCTCACACATGGGTGCAGATACAAGCATTTTCTAGATTACTGATGCAAGGCCCCTCCCTTCTCTGTTCAATACCCCATGAAAATCTAGCCAATTAGAAAATGACTGGTTATACAGCAGGAACCCCATCACAGCATGCGCTTCATCATGAGTTTCAACAGGCTACTGGGGAGGTTATGAAGAGGTAGCTACATCCTTGGGAGTGGCTTTTCTGACTTCTAAAAATCAGGGGAGATATGGAGGTAGGATAGTCTAATGGTTTGCTCTCTTTGAGATAAAAGATTTCAATTTACGAGGCCTGTGGCAATAATGAAACATCTTTGAGGTCTTATTTTGAAACCTTAAGCAGGTTTCCATTCTCTAATGGGATCTACAATGGAATCCCACCCTGAGAAGAACAAATTAATTCTTTTCTCTCCACACAAAGGAGATTTCAGCAATATGTTGAAAAAATCATACACTATGACTAGGTTGGATTTATACCAGGAATGCAAGATTGGTTCATTGTTAGGAAAACTATAAGCATAATTGACCATATCAATAACTAAACAACAGAAATCATATGATTATCAATGCAGAAAAAACTTGACCAAATATAACATTGTATTCTATTTAAAAACCACTAGAAGCATAGCAATAAATGGAGTTTTTCCTAAAATAAGTAGTTTCTAAATAAAATAATCAACAAATAATATTTTAATGGGGATAAAGTAAAAGCTTTCCCAGTAAGATCAGGGGTAAATCAAAGATTTACATTGTCTCCAATACTATTCAATATTATTCTAGAACTGCTAACTCTGCCTATAAGACATGAAAAACTAATTGAAGGAATGGGCATAGGCAAAAAGGAAACAAAATTTTGCATTATTTTGCAGATGATTTGATGTATACTTCAGAGAATCCTAGAGAATAAATCTAAAAACTAGTTCAAACAATAACAAAATTGCAGAACATAAAACCACACAAATCATAAGGATTTCTATTGTTTTCTTCTTCTTTGTTTCCAAAGAGAACCAATAATATCCTGGGGTGCGTGAGTTGGATTTAAGTGAAGCAGACTTGCAAAAAATCATCAGTCTCATTCTCTCTTCCAGTCATCCAAGTCCAGTGACAAGATAAACATCAGGAATACTGGCAATGACCTGGGATACAATGGATGAGCTAGGCATTTTTGATGTCTGACCAAGTGATAAGTGCTCCATAGTATCTGCTTCAGCTGCCTTCATTAACACTGGAATAAATTTGCTCCTCAGAGGGAAATCTTCACATGCTTGGGATAGAATCTCTCTGACTCACTGCTGGATTTGAGGCCTATTGATTGTTCACCTGCTGGGACAATTTCATTACAATGTGGCTACTCTCCATATTACAGCTTCTTGAAGCCATAGGTCAAAGTTGGGTGAAGGATGGAAACTAAAAACAGATGAGCAGCCTTGGAAAGAGAGTTCAGCAAACCATGATATTAGAAGTACTAATTCTCCCTGAATATCCCATTAACAATCCATCAGCATTTATACACATATAGAAATCAGCACTTCTACATATTACCAAAAAAACAGATAGAAGAATTAGAGAAATTCCATTTAAAATAATTGTAGACAGTATAAACTGCTTGAGAGTCTGTCTGTTAAGATATACATAAGGACTATGTGACCACAATCATAAGACACATTTCAAAAAAATAAAGAACCAAATAACTGGTAAATTAGTAATTGCTCATAGGTAGGTTGAGCCAATATAATAAAACTGACAATACTACCTAAATAAATTTACTTATTCATCATCATACCAATCAAACTACTGAAGAATTATCTTAAAAGCTAGAAAAAAATGATAAAATTCATCTGGAAAAAGAAAAGGTAAAGAATATCAAGGAAATCAATGAAAAAGAATAAAGGAAGGAAGTCTAGTACTACCATATCTCAAACTATAGTAAAAGTGGCAATCATCAAAAACCCTCTGTTACTGTAGGATAAAAAATGGTGGTTAATCAATGGAATAAATTGGGTATAAAAATACACAGAAATAAATGACCATAGTAACCTAGTATTTGATAAACCTAAAGAGCTAAGTTACTGGGGCAGAATTCACTTTTTTTAAAACCCTTGCCTTCCATCTTGGAATCAATACTATGTATTGATTCCAAGGCAGGAGAGTGGTAAGGGCTAGGCAATGAGGGTTAAGTGACTTGCCCAAGGTCACACAGCTATGACGTGTCTGAGGTCAAATTTGAATTTAGGACCTCCCATCTCTAGGCCTGGCTCTCAATCCACTGAGCCACCTAGTTCCCCTCGCAGAATTCACTTTTGACAAAAATTGCTGCGAAAATTGGAAATCAATCTGGCAAAAATTAGAAATAGACTAACACTGTACTCACATACCAAGATAAGGTCAAAATGGGTACATGATTTAGAAATAAAGGATGATATCATAAACAAATTAGGAGAATGCAGAAAAGATTTTCTGTCAAATCTATGAATGATGGAAGAGTTCCTGGCCAAACAAAAGATAGATGGGATCATGGGAGGTAAAATGGGTAATTTTTATTTTTATTTTATTAAATTTAAAAGGGTTTGAACAAATAAAACCAATAAAACCAAAATGAAAAAGGAAATGGGAAACTGGGGAAAACTATAATAAGTTTTTCCATTAAAGGTCTCTTTTCTTTAATTTATAGGGAATCAAGCCAAATTTATAAAAATATATACTATTCCCCAATTAGTAAATGTTCAAAGGACCTGAAGAGTTTTCAGAAGGAGAAATCAAAGCTATCAGCTCAAATGAGAAACTGCTCTAAAATCACTAGTAATTAGAGAAATGCACATCAAAACATCTTTGAGATACCACTTCACATTTGTCAGATTGACTAAGTTGACAGAGAAAGAAAATGACAAAGGCTGAAGGGGATGTGGAAAAATAGATACACCAATGCACCTGATGCAGTTATGAAGTAGTACACCTATTCTAGAGAACAGTTTGGAACTATGCTGAAAGGGCTATAAAAAACTGTCTACCCTTTGACTCGACAATATCACTACTAGATCTATATCCCCAAAAAGACAAAATAAAAAGGAAAGTGGCCCATATGCACAAAAATATTTATAGTAGCTCTTTTAGTGATTGCAAAGAATTGGAAATTGAGGGGATACCCATTAATTGGGGAATGGATGAAGAAGTTGTGGCACATAATTATGATGAAATACTATAATGCCATAAGAAATTACAAACTGATTTTTTAAAGCATGAAAAGACCTACATGAGTCTGTAAAGAATGAAAAAAACTAGGTGGCTCAGTGGATTGAGAGCCAGGCTTAGGGATGGGAGGTCCTAGGTTCAAATCTGACCTCAGACACTTCCTTAGCTGTGCGATCCTGGGCAAGTCACTTAACCCCCTTTGCCCAGCCCTTACTGCTCTTCTGCCTTAGAACCAACAGAAGGTAACAGTTTAAAAAATTTTTTTAATTAAAAAAAAAAGAGTGAAAGAAGAACCAAGAAATATTGTTTGAAGAATGATTTGTGTATATCTAGCTCCAGAGGAAAAAAAAACTGATAAGTAGAAATAAGCAAGACATAGTTCTTTGTATACACATATCTTTTTATCAAATGTTGCCTTTCTTGATGTCACAGAGGGAAGGAATTACCTGGGTATTTTAAGGCAACAAATAAACAAGTTTAAATTTTAAAAAATGGATAGTTTCAGAAAACCTGGGAAAACTTAGGTGAGCTAATGCAAAATTACACAAACAGAACAAGGAGAACACTGTACCTAGACATAGTGATATTGGAATGACAACCTACCGAGAAAGACTTTACTCTGGTTGATACAATGATCCATGATAATTCCAAAGTACTCATTATGAAAAATGCCATCTACCTCCAGAAAAAGAACTGTTGAACTCTTGAGTACAGATCAAAGCACATTTTCTTTCACTTTATTTTATTTTGCTCTTTTTTTTAACAATATGGCTGATGTGGAAATATGTCTTTTATGACTTTATCTATAAAATGAGTATCATATTTCTTGCTTTCTCACTGGGTAGGAGAAGGGTAAGAGGTAGTAAGAGAATTCAAAACTAAAATAAAATTTGAGAAAATTAAATTTAAAAACCCTTGGACTAGAAAATAACTGAATTTCAGTTAATAAGTATGATCTTTCCAGAAATGACTAAGCTGGCAAGCTCTTAATATCATTTGAAAAATGTTAATACTACCTTTATTTCTTAACCACATTATATATATAGATAAAATACTCAATATCATGACTCTAAAGTAATTTAACATCTAAGTGGCAAAGGAGCTATGTAATCCTGAGGTTTTTGTCTTTATTAGGAACCAAAATATAATATGAATCTATTAATTATTAAAATGAATAACAATGAAGTCTTACTGAATAATCTAGAGCAGTGATGGGCAAACTGTGGCCCACTGGCCAGATTGGGGAGGAGGGGGCTGAAATGTTCTATCCTGGGAGATGACATTATTCCTAATCTGACAGATACAATGAGTAGGATACAATACAATGAAACTTCGAAAGAGTTGCCTTAGAAACGGATTGTCAGATGAGCATTTCCTTTCCTTTGGCCCCTTCTTTAAAAAATTTGCCCATCACTGATCTAGAGAGGAAAAAATCATGGGTAGAATTATTAACAACTTCCCCCAAAAGGTGACTGAGGGGACATATCAACTACTTATTTACCAGAGTGCTTTTGCAGTTCTATAAAATCTTGATGAGAATATACATTGCTTATGAGTTGAAACCCTTGACCAAAGAATGAAAAGGACAAATGTAAGCTTTCACTTACAGAAAATCTTCTGGGAAGATCATATATTTACAGTGAAGAAATTAAACTGAAAGATGTTGGGTTTTTTTAAAAAATGACTTGGTTAAGCAGAAGGCAGCCTTAAATGTTCTTCTTCAGCAATGTCCTTTCTAAGCATATGCTAAATTCCTAGAGAGATACAATCACAGAAATAACTTTATTCAACCATACTCTGATTATGAGTATAAGGGTGGTATAATATATAATAGACAGACATAAAATCATCAAAAGAAAGTCAAAATAGAAGCAGGATTAGCATACAAGGGAAGTGTCTATTTCTCTTCTAGGTTATAAGAAATTGGATTAGTTTCCTTATGCCATCACATATTAATTAATTGATTGATTAAGACTGTTTTTCCATGGTTACATGATTCATGTTCTTTCCCTCCCCTTCTCCCTCCCCCCTCCCATAGCCAATGAGCAATTTGATTGGGTTTTACATGTATCATTGATCAAGACCTATTTCTATATTGTTAATATTTGCAATAGAGTGATTGTTCAGAGTCTACATCCCCAATTCTATCCCCATTGAATCGTGTGATCAAGGAAATATTTTTTCTTCTGTGTTTCTACTCCCACAGTTCTTTCTCTGGATGTGAATAGTGTTCTTTTTCATAAATCCCTCAGAATTGTGTTGTATCATTGCATTGCTGCAAGAAGTCCATTACATTTGATTGTGCCACAGTGTATCAATCTCTGTGTATAAGGTTCTCCTGGTTCTGCTCCTTTCACTCAGCATCAATTCCTGGAGGTCGTTCCAGTTTACATGGAATTCCTCCAGTTCATTATTCCTTTGAGCACAATAGTATTGCATCACCAACAGATACCACAATTTGTTTAGCCATTCCCCAATGAAGGGCATCCCCTCATTTTCCAATTTTTTGCCACCACAAATAGCATGACTATAAATATTTTTGTACAAGTCTTTTTCCTTATTATCTCTCTGGGGTACAAACCCAGAAGTGGTATGGCTGGATCAAAGGACAGGCAGTCTTTTAAAGCCCTTTGGGCATAATTCCAGATTGCCTTCCAGAATGGTTGGATCAATTCACAACTCCACCAGCAGTGCATTAATGTCACAATTTTGTCACATCCTCTCCAACATTTATTACTTTCCTTTGCTGCTATATTAGTCAGTCTGCTAGGTGTGAGGTGGTACCTCAGAGTTGTTTTGATTTGTATTTCTCTATTATAAGAGATTTAGAAAAATTTTCATCACATCTTTATAAACTTTAAAGTTTACAAAGTACTTTTTTTCACAAGAACAATTATTCTCATTTTTCAGGATGTCAAAATCGAGTCTCAGAGTGATGAGATTGCTTTACCCACAGTCATAAAGCTAGGAAACATCCAAGATGGGACTCACACTCAGGTCTTCTGACTCCAACTCAATCACTATTTCCATTACCTCATGTTTCCTCTCTATTGAAGATCTCATATGAATAAAATGGATAGGACTTGGACATGTAGGAAACAAAAACTTGTTTCAACTCACTCTAGTGTTTTCTCTACAAGGAATCTGAATAAGCAACCTCAGAAACTAGCTTAGACTTGTGTTCCCCTAGATGGCAGCATTAGCTATTTAGAAAGATAAATTCACTCTGCTTATATATTTATAAAGTTTAAATCTGGAAGGTACTTTAGAGATCCTCTATCCTAACCCCATTAATTTACAGATGAGGAGCCTAGGGCCAGAGGAGTTTATTTTAAGCAAACCAATTTTCTAAAAATCTTTAAAAATCAGGAACAGACTTTCTAATGTTTGCATATTCTAATATGCAGTGGAAAAGCTTGCTGGGTTTGGTAGCAGGTATTCCAAGAAGAGGGAATAAGTAGATAGGCCAGTGGATAAAGCACTGGCCTTGGAATCAGAAACCCCCATCTTTATGAGGTCAAATCCAGCCTCAGGTACTTAACTATCTGTGTGACTCTGGGTAAGTCCCAAACCTTTTTTGTCTCAGCTACTCATCTGCAAAATGAGATGGAGAAGAACATGGTAAACTACTCCAGTATCTTTACCAAGAAAACCCCAAATAAGTTCACAAAGAGTTTACTATGATTGAACATTAACAATACTTTGGGGAAGGGGAGGATGGAGATAAAATCAACAAATACTTCCAACAGACTAGTGTTTTTGCTTCTCCTAGAACTAGACTCTAGAGGTAGTGGAATACCTAAGATGCTTTGGACCCCAAAAAATTAAGGCCAGAAGTAAAAAAAACTCAATCCAATCCCACAAATATTTATTAGGCCAGGCACTTATGCTAGACACTGGAGATAAAAAGACAAAAAATGAAACCAGCCCCTACACTCATGTAGCTTACATGGTGAATGATTAGGAACAACATTGTACATAGATAAATATTAGATATGTACAATGCAGATACATAGTAATTTCCACAATAAATGTTGTAGCAAATGTGAGGATCACAATAACTTCCTGAAGGTTTTGACACTTGAACTGAGCTTTAAAAGGAAATTAGGGATTCTAAGAGGCTGAGTTGAGGAAGGAGAGTAGTCCTGGCATGGGCAACAGCCTGGGTGAAATACAGAGAGATAGAATGTAGAATACAAAGAACTATAAGTTGGTCACTTTCAATGGACTTTAAAGTACAAACTGGGGGATAATATGAAATAAGTTCAGAAAGATAGTTTGTGAATGCCTTTAAATGCTTAAGGCAGGCATTTGAATTTTATTCTAGAGACGATAGGAGCCATGAAGGTTTCTTGAGCAAGGGTTAGGGTTAGGGTTAACATGTATGTGTTAGTTCTTTAAGAATATCTATTTGTTAGCTATATGGAAGATGGATTAGAAAAAGGAGAAAAAGAGATGACCAAAAGTGGTAAGTGGTGTTGGCAGATTTGACAACAGATCAGATTTGGCTAGGGTTATAACCAAGTAGATGGAAACAGAAATGGCCACAGGAGAGAGAAACAGACATAGCAATGAGAGGAAAAAGACAATAAACAAGCATGGACTGAAAAAAGAACAATGATGACCAGAAACCATGTAAATTTAGGCCATAATTGATGGCCATTATCTAAAATCCATGGTGGAATAATGTAGCTGCAATGTTATCAAACTCAAACAGAAATAGCATGTGTGCCACTAAGATATTAATTCAGAAAACCATAAATTAATATTATTTGTGTTGTATTTTTATTTATTTTGTTAAATTTTCCCAATTACATTTTGATCAGGTTCAGTGGCACTGGGAGTTTCAAGGTGTGAGTTTAACACCTATGGTGTAGTGTGTAAAGTGCTAGTCTAGTTAGAAAGACCTGGGTTCAAATCTTCCCTCACCTAAATTATAATGAATGATCCTCTACAAGTCACTTAACTTTTATTAGCCTCATGTAAGCCAGAGATGGTCATGATGTGCACTGGAGGAGAAAGTCCCCACATTGAAGAAATCATAGGTCCTTAATTTATTGGTATATCTAAAAGTTCTTTTTTTAAAATAAAATAAAAAAAGGAAGCAATATTACAAAAAGGAAGAATTCCTGCCCTTAAGGAGCTTACATTCTAATAGGAAAGACCATATATAAGAGGGAGCTGAGAAGGGGTTTGAGGAAGAATATGAAGATGAAGATACCCACTGCATGGCACGGTTATGAAGTCTACGAGTCAGGAAGGGGATGGAAGGCCAATTTGGCCTCTTCCACAGATTGGAAATTCCAGGAGGAATGTGCAAGAGGAATGGGAAAAGAAGGTAGGACTTACAGGTTGAGTGGGCCTCAGGAATAGTTGGATATTATACCCAAAAGTACCAAAATGGCATGTTCATAAGTGCCAAAGAATAGGTGCAACTCTTTCTTTGTCTTTGTTCTCTCCTCAAAGTTTACACTGCTTATTTTTTATGAGATTTAGGTCAATACTTTTCTTATGACATTCAGTCTAAGCAGAAGAATCATATGCAAAAGGTATCAGTTTAAAGCTGATGAATCTTTTAAAAATGGATGTCCTCTGTTATCCACCCCTAGAAAAAGAATTGTTGGAGCATAAATGCAGATGAAGACATGATTTATCACTTGTTTATTTGGGTATATGATTTGGGGTTTTGGTTTTATAAGATTATTCTCTTAGAAAAATGGATAATATGGAAATATGTTTTGAGTGATAATACATGTATAATCCAGTTGAATTCCTTGTCAACTCCAGGAGGGGAAGGAAGAGAGGAGGGAGACAACAAGAAATAAATGTAGCTTTGGAAAAATTATGTGTAAATTTGTTATCGGAATAAAGATAAAATTTTAAAATAAAATAAAGTACAATAAAAACACACAAAAAGAATAAAAACTCCTTGAGGGCAAAATAAAATAAAATTAATTGAATTTTTTAAAAAATGGCTGTCCTCTGTGGATTGTTGCTATTGTTTTGTATATCACAGGCATTTCCCAACATATCCTCATACCTCTTCCACTGAATTTGCTTTTGTAACAAACAATAATAGTTAAGTGTAACTGTCAGACAGGACAACTATAATTGGATTAAAGATTAGGAAATTGCCAAATTTGGAGGGGGAGAGTGAACAAATGCAATTCCTTAAATATAGGAAAAGAGGTGCCTCACTACTGCCAAAGTATTGGCAAGCAATCAAAGGGACATAGAAACAATAACTAATTGATCAGTATGGGATCACTTTTCAGAAAAGATATGTGGATTGCTTGAGATGTACATGTGAGAAAATTCATATCAATCTTAGAATCCAACTGACCCATATTTAAATAGAAAGGAAAGTAAGCCAGCTCCAAAATTGAGCCATAAGATGTGGTTTACTCAATCGCCACAATTAAACATTTACTGTCCTAATCCTTTCAATTCCTCTAAGTACAGACCATCCTGATCACCACTCATTCATCATACCTAGCTCTGAATGATTTCTGGCCTTTTCGGAATTCAAATCCATCCTCAAAGGATGAAGATTTGCCATCATAAAGGGTAGTGGGAGAATTCATCAATCAGTGTTAGCTGTTTGAGGAAAAATATATTAGGTGAAATGACATTAAAAGGAATGGTGAGTTTTATGGAAACAGTATCTATGTACATGTCTTAAAGGCAGCTAGGTGGCACAGTGGCTAGAGTACCAGGCCTGAGGTTAAAAAGACTCATTCTCCTGAGTTCAAAACTGGCTTCGGACATTTACTAGCTGTATGAACCTGGGCAAGTCACTTAACATGTTTGCTTCAGTTTCTTTATCTGTAAAATGATCTGGAGAAGGAAAGGGCAAACTTCTCTAGTATCTTTGCTAAGAAAACTCCAAATGAAGTCAGAAAGAATAGGATACTCAGATGAGGCATCTGAGTATCAACAGCACCACAAATGACATAGTGACATGGAATTAATGTCAGTAGGGTTCAAGCTCTAATTGGATCATCAAGAATCACTCAATTTGTCACTAGGACAAAGAGCTAAACAATGGTATAACTAGGTTTGACAGTGTTACAATGGGGTTTGGTTATAATGGATTAATAACATTATTTTGCAACATTATATGGTACATACTGAGTGCAGCTACATGGCACAGTAGATAAAGTATTAGACTTGGAGTCAGGAAGACCTGAATTCATATCCAGCTTCAGATACTTATCAGCCTTGTGACCCCAGGCTAGTCACAACTCTCTTTGCCTCAATTTCCTCACTTATAAAATGAACTGGAGAAGGAAATGGCAAACCACTCCAGTATCTTTGCCAAGAAAACCCAAATATAATCACAAAGAGTCAAACACTACTGATCAATAACAACAACATTGTACACATCTGTATTCAAAAAAGGCAAACTACGGACTCAATGCTTGGTCTCATTTGATAAGGTCAAGGTAGATCTCATGGGAATAGAGCTCAATGTTTATAATAGGATCATAGATTCCAAGCAGGAAGAGACCTTAAATTATCTAATCTAATTCTCTCCAGTTTTCTCCTTTTATGGATGAGGAAACTGAGGGGCATAAGCATGAATTGAGTCACTCCAGATCAGAGTTAGTAAGTTAAAGCTGAGTCCTCTGACTCTGTGACAAGTGTCATCCTTGGTGTATCTGAGAGGATAGGTAGGGATGAAATCCTACTCAATTGGAGGCACAATTCAAAATAGGCATGGACAAACCACAGTTCTGAGAAATAGGAGAAAGAGGCACCTAATTTAGAGAGAGCAACCACTACTTAATAAGGGATTAGGTTAAATTAGTGTCCAGTTGTAATAGAACATATAGCTCTAAGGAGATAGGTAGAGCAAAGGATAAAAGATTATGCTTTCTTCACTTATGTGCTAAAGAAACATGTGGGTCTATGCAGACTTCTTCATTCCACTCCATAAACTATAGTTTACAGTTACAGGTTATATATAACTATAAACTATGGTTATAGTTACAGGTAGTGCTGGTTTTCAGGTCCTGCCAATTGCCTGGGATCCTTTCCCTGAGGAAAAGGCTGTTGAGTTAAACTAGTGAAATTTAAATGAGTACTTTTAGGTTGAATCTATGAAATGCTTCTTAGATCCTTTTTGGTCTTCCGTGTCCTGGAACAAATTACTGATTAATATACAAAAATCTTAGAGAGACATGCCATTCTGGCTGCTGACAGACTCTCTCAGGGATACTGGTAGCTCTGCCACACATAAAAGGCACACAGGGGATGACAAATTATTGTAGCGTAGGCAACTGCATGGCCAGACTAGAAGCCTTAATCTGGTTTTGTTTTCCCATACTCTGACATATTTCATGGTGAGTAGTGGTAGTGGGGTAGTATTCGTAGTCATAGTAGTAGCAGTAGTAGTAATAGAAGTAGTAGTAGGAACAGTAGGAGGAGCAGTAGTAGTAATAGTAGATTTATAGTAATTTATAATATTACAATTATAATATTATAATAACATAATGTAAAATAGTAATTGAGTGTTTACAAGGTAATTTACATATATTATCTCATCTGCTCCCCTCAACAATTCTGAGAGGAGTGCCATTGTTATTCTCATTTTACAGATGAAGAAACTGAGGCAGATAGAGGTTAAATAATTTGCCCAGGGTCACACAGATACTAAATGTCTGAAGCAGGATTTTAGCTTAAATCTTCCTAATTCCAGTCCATGATAATGAAGTACAGTCACCAGCCTGAACATCTGTATACCAGTACCGATCCCTAATAATGATCCAAACTAAGTAACCTGTATCCAGGCAGAAGGTGCTAGAGTTCATCTCCAGGGCACCATCCCCACTAAATGATTCTGCCCACGTAGCTATTTCTGGCAGGTAGATACCAAAGGCAATTTCAAAGAGGGATTACAGAAAAGTTTTGAGGAATTTATACATCAATAGAATAAGTATGTATGGTTTTCCAAAGTCGAAGTTGGAAGGTGACATCAGAGAAATAATAGCAGCTTTCCAAATTTTCAAAGAACAGTCTTCATATGGATGTCTAAGGCATGCATATGCATAACTATCACACTGCTTCAGAGTTCATCCATTCCATCTACATTCGGGACATGCTGCTCAGTGCAAAAGCAATAGACAAAATTCAGTTCCATTTTCCTCCCAAAATATCTATTATCTACCAGCAGGGGGAGCTCCCAGATACACCAAATGCCAAAATGAGCACTCTTGGATTTTGAAGTGTATAATAGTGACTGCTGGCTCTTAAGATACAAAACTAAATAGACTAGGGTCTAAGAGGTGGTAGTGGCAAAGTGAAAAGTAGGCTTGGAAAGAAATTTTCATTTGAATCGGGGCTTTGATCTTTAATAGTCATGCTTCTATGGGCAAGTGGCTGAATCTCTTTGACCTTGGCTTTTTAATCTGCAAATGGGGATAATAAACTTTAAAATATCCCCTAATCGTTGGATTTGGGGGGGGAGGTTAAGGGGGACTGAAGGGGAAAGTAAAAACATGACTCATGGAACAATGGAAAATTTTTCTAAAAAAATAAAATATTTAAATAAAAAATATCTCATAATATCAACCACAGGGTTGTGAGGAGAGCATTTTCTCAACCTTAGTGTATGTCAGTGATGTGAATTAATAAGAAACCTATGGAAGAAAATAAGGCATGCGCACAAATAAGGATGCAAAAAAAGATAGAATATGTTAAGTGCAAAAGAGGTTTGAATCAAAGTTCTAAGAGTGGCCATATTTATACCTCATAACACTTCCATGAGTTTAAATGAAGAGGTATGTTTTCCATGGCAATCTATCCTTTTCATAAGCATGTATTTCAGTGATCCATATTTCCTTGGGATGTACATCTGGCATAATTGATAGCATTCCCACCCTTCCAGCAAATGAAATTAATCTCTTGTTGACATTGCATTTGTTTTTACATGCTAGTGTGTTTGAAGGTACTACTCCTTGTAGTACTAGAGTAACGAGTTTTTTTAATCTTGGCATTAACCCCTATTCCTTATTCTCCCTCAACCCACACATCCAATCAGTTGCCAAGTTTGACATTTCTACCTCCTCAACATCATTCACATCTGCCCCATCTCTCAAATGACTAGTTACCACCATAGTTTATTTGAGCTTTTATCACTTGTTGCCTAGCTTTTTGGAATGGCTTCTTAGTCTCCCTAACTCAAATCTCTAAATTTCAGTTAATAGGTAGGAAAATTTTTAAAATATATTTCACCTACTGCCCCCCATCCAAGTTTATATTCACCATAAAATCTGTTTCTTGGCTGAGGCTAAAATGTCTTGCTTTAATATATAGGACAAATTTTTCTGTTTAGCTTTTTAAGGCCCCTCACAAACTAGTCTCATCTAGTTTTTCCTTTGTCACTGAATATTTCTTCCCCTACTAAACTCTCCAGTGTAGCCAAATGGCTTTCTTTGTGTTGCTCAACTAGGATTGTCCATCTCCCATGTCATTGCCTTTGAAATGGTCATCCCCACTACCTAAAATGCACTCCCTTTTCGCTACTGTTTCATAGAATTCCTCTCTTCCTTCAATGGACAGACAGCTCAGGGACAACCTTTTACATGAAAATTTTCCTGATCTCCCCAAATTTCAGGGCCCTTCTTCCCCAACTACCTTGTATTTATCTGCTTTTAAAATATAATACATATAATACATACCTACACATAAATACATTTACAAAAGCACTTCTTGTCTTCCCCATTAGGATGTAAGTTCCTTGGAGGTAGAGATTGTTTTCTTCATTGTATTTGTATCCCTGGTGCTTAGGATAGTATTTGGCAAGTAGTAGGGGCTTAATAAATACTTACTGATAAATTGGTTAAATGACAATTGCCACAATATTTCTAATTATTCATAAGATCAAAGATTTAGAGCTGGAAGGGATCTTAGAGGAAATTTAGTCTAATTCACTTATTTTAGAGTTAAAACTGAGATCTAGGAAAGTCATATCATTATAGGATAATTCATTTAGAGGTAGAAGTATAACTTGGGCTTATCTGGGAATGTCCAGTTCCTAAAACATGGAGACAACCTGAGGGGGTCCATGGAGTATGTCTGAATTGTCTACCATCAAGGTCTCTGTGTTCCCTCCCACATGGATTGGGTTGCCTCTTGAGAGTGGCTATGTGTGTCTTTAAAACTGGTAAGGTGGTTTCTCTGCTGCCCCACTCTTTTGCCATCTCTCCTCCCTCTCTTTTACTCTAGTTCCAAGAAACGGGATGGTGGCATTTTTTTGATTCTGCATTTGTTATTCTCAGTTTCAGAGACCCAGAGTAATCCTAATAGGACCCAAGAGTTCAAGCCATGATACCCTTGGAGTCAGAATTGCAGGTGGAGTAGTGAGTCTAACCAGGCTCAACATGGAAACCTTGAGAATGAAATATATTTGTTATTCCTTTTGAAGTTAATATTTCTGAAGGAAAACTAATCTGATTATTGGTAACTAAATGGAATTGGCTTCCCAGGGGTCTATCCTCTATATTTGGGGAAACATTATCAGTGGGGACAGGATCCATTTGCAGAAAGCCTTGGCACCTCAAAGCCCGTTAAGGATACTGGAAAACAATGGAGGAAAAGTGAAATATGACACACCTGGCCTTCAACCAGTGAGGTCTACAGTAGTCAGTGATATATATGTGGGGCCAAGGCTGGAAGCAGCAAATTAAGAGCTTTCCAAAAAGAGCCCAGTAGAAAGAAGATGGAAGAAAAAAGGGCAGTGAGGGAAAAAATGGCCAATTCAGTTTCACCAATTTTAAAGATGTGGGCAGCTATTCAAAAGAGGATGCCTTCATCCATGTATTAGGAGATATAGAGGTCTCCATGGTATTTGATCCATTGGTCCTCAAGACGAAAGACAATCCAGACATGCTTCATAAACCCCTCAAATTACCTCTGTGTGACATGATCTGGTCATGCCCAGACCAGCATAGGTTACAGTAGGTTCCTTGGAGACCATTTAATTCGGCTCCCTCATTGTAAAGATGAGGGCACCCAGGTTCAGTGACTTGCCTCCATGGACTGATTTTCTGTAAATCACACATTACTAGGTAACAAAACTTGTATTCATGCCCATGTCTTCTGACTCTGAATACAGTCTTTTTTTTTTCCTCACCAAGTAACAGAACCAAGATTAACCCGGGTCTCTTACTGTCAAATGTGACATACTTTCTATTTGTGACACCAGGACTAGAGTCAAGAAAACCTGAGACACTTAAAATCCAACCTGAGACACTTCCTAGCTACATGACTCTGAACAAGTCATTTATTCTCCATTTGCCTCAGTTTGCTCATCTGTAAAATAGAGATAGCACCTTCCCCCATGGTTGTTTTGAGGATCAAATGAGATACAACATTTGTAAAGCAGTGCCTGGCACAGAGTAGAAACCTTATAAATGTGAGTTATTTTTATCATTATTATTTCCTCCCTACCACTTTTCTTCTTGAAGTAATTTCTAATCTTGATAAAGAATTATAGGATTCCCCTCTGATTCTAAATTCTTGTTTTCTGCTTTACCTGTAGTTCTCTGTCTATCTTCATTGTACTTACTTAATCAGAAATTTTTTTTTAAACAAGGAAGTACCTTTCAGGATAATCAACTACTCTTATTTTAAAAGGAATAAGCTGCTCTCCTTGTTCTTTTAACAGAATTTTAGAATTGGAAGAGTTCAACTAAGTAATCTCTAAGTTCTTACTTAGATAGTTCTATGACAATACACCAACCTCTCACATCATATTATACAATATGTTCTAAATAGATACATTACTTGGACACAAAAGATCATACAATTTTTTTTAAAATGTAAAGGTACAAGAAAGTGAATACTTTTCACTACTATGGATGGCAGAAAGAGTTCTTGACTAAATGAAGGAAGGAGAGGAGCACAGTAGACAAAATTGACAATTTTGATTATTTAAAATTTGAAAAGTATCTGCACATGCTCTAAATCATTTAAAAATTAGGGAAGTAAAAATTAAAGCAATTCTGAGATCTAACTTCATACCTATCAGATTGCCAAAGGTGGCAAAAAATGAAAATGACAGATGTCGGAAGGGTGCTAGAAAATAGTACACGAATACACTGTTGGTGGAACTAAGAATTAGTACAGACACTTGGGAAAGCAATTTGGAACTATTCTCCTAAAGTTACTAAACTATGACCCTTTGACCCATTCATACCACTATTAGATCTCTGTTCCAAAAAGAGTTTTTTTATAAAGAGAAAAAAAAAGAAGCTTTATGTATGAAAATACTTAAACCAGCTCATTTCATGTTGGCCAAAAAAATGGAAAACTAAGGAGGTATGCTCTTATTGTGGAATAGCTATTTCACAAACAATTGTGATATATAAATGTAATGGATATATGGTAATGATGAAACTAGGAGAGTCTCTGTGAACTGATGCAAAGTGAGGTAAACAAAAGCAGGAGAACCATTTATGTCATGATACCAACTATATTGAGAAAAATAACTTGGAAAGTCATGTTTAGAAGTCTGATCAGCACAATGAGTCCAAAAGACTGAAGATGAAACATGTCTAGCCCTTGCTGCTCTTCTGTCTTGGAATGGATACTAAGACAGAAAGTGAGAGTTCTGTTTTTTTTTTTTTAATGAAGTACGTCACTCACTTCTTGATAGAGAAGCAATGAATTTAAAATGCAGAAAGAAAAATGCATTTTTGGACATGTATAATATGGGAATGTATTTTGCTAAACTATGTAGTTATATATTGAAGGTTTTCTTTTGAGAGTTTCTTTTTTAATTTCTCAAATAGGAATTTGGGAATTTTTTATTTTTAAATTAATATTTTAAAAAATACTTGTTCAATAAATAAAGTACTATTGTTTATTGTTGCTCTGAGTGGATTTTTGCAAATAGATTTAAAGACAAAGTTTTGGGGATAGTTGCTTTTACTAAATACTTTGTAAAATGCTTCAAGGGATCATAGTATTATTTTTGTTCTTTGAAGTTGAACTGATTAACTTTCTAATTTGATTGCTGACCTCTCACTATAAAGCAGCTTAAGTGATACATGATTGTTTTTTCTCCTTAAAAGGTTAATGACGACCTCAAGTGATTCATGTTAAAAGAAAATGGAACAAAAATTAATTTTGTTCTCATATATAATGATCATATATCATTACTTTTAGAGACCTCCATAATGGACGTGAGGACATTTATGAATTAATGGATTTTTAAATGATTCTCCATTCACTAACATTATAAAGTTTTTCATTTATGTTGATTATTAATGAAATATATTATTGTTGAAGATGAAAAGAGAAGTTCTTGAATAAATGAAATCAATGGTTAGAATTACAGGGAAAATAGTTCATCTTTGTTACACACTTCTGTAACAGAAGTTTGGTATCTAAAATTCATATGAAATTGATTCAAACATATGATAGGAGCCATTCCTCAATAGATAAATGATCCAAGGGTATAAATAAGCAATTCACAAAAGGAAAAAGGTAAGCTATCAACAACCATATGAAAAAATGCTGCAGGTGATTAATAAATGAGAAATGTGCATGCTTCGACCATTTTGGAGAATGATCTGGAATTATACCCAAAGAGTTATAAAAATGTTTATATCCTTTGACTCAGCAATATCACTATTAGGTTCATTTCCTAAGATGATCAGGGGGAAAAGGAAAGGAACTTTCTAAAATATAGCAGTCCTCTTTGTGGTGGCAAAGAATTGGAAACTGAGGGATATCCATCAACTGAGGAATGGTTAAACAGCATATGATCATGATAGAATATTACTGCACCAGAACCAGGAGAACCTTATACACAGAGACTGATACACTGTGGCACAATCGAATGTAATGGACTTCTCTACTAGCAGCAATGCAATGATCCAGGACAATTCTGAGGGACTTATGAGAAAGAATGCTACCCGCATTCAGAGAAAGAATTGTGGGAGTGGAAACACAGAAGAAAAACAACTGATTGAACACATGGATTGATGGGGATATGCCTGGAGATATAGACTAAACGATCACCCTAGTGCAATTATCAATAATATGGAAATAGGTCTCAATCAATGATACATGTAAAACCCAGTGGAATTGCCTGTTGGCTATGGGGGGAGGGTCAGAGGGGAGGGAAAGAACAAGAATCATGTAACCATGGAAAAATATTCCAAATTAATTAATTAAATAAAGACTTCATTTAAAAAATGATTATTACCACACCATAAGAAATGATAAGCAAATTAATTTAATTTTATTTTATTTAACACATAGAATAGGTTTTATTTAACAATGCAAAGAAGACAGAAAGGGTTTATATCCAAGTCCAAAATTAGTCAAGAAATCTATATTAATTTTATGGTGGATACAACCTTTTCACAGGAACCAAACAAGCTTCTAGACTCAGACTGTTCTGGGGGTCCTGCCACCAAAAGGAAAAAACTTAAGGGTCAGCTCTTTTAAAAAAGATCCAAAGTTATTTTATTTTCTCAATTATATGTAATAATAATTTTGAACATCCATTTTCCAAAATTATAAGATCCAAACCATCTCCCCCTCTCTCTTCCCTCCCCATTCAGAGAAGCAGGTTAATAAAAAAAAAAGATCTACACAAAATTATGATAGGCAAAATGAGCAGAACCAAAAGAACATATGTAGCACTGGAAGTATTGATAAATAGAAATAAACAAGATATATTTTTACATATACATTTTTTAAAAATCAAATTATGCTTTCTTTAGTGTGGGGAGAAGAAGGAAGAAGGGAAATAGTTGGTAACATTAATGTAACAAAGGCAAATAAATAAATAAAAGAAAATTCACCCTGAGATTCTATCTTTTACCCATCAGAGTGGTAATGAAGATAAACTGAAAATTGTTAAAGGGGCAAACTGGCACACTAAGGCACTGTTGGTGGAGCTAGGAAGTGATCCAATCATTCTGGAAAGCAATTGGAATTATCCCCAAAAAGTCACTAAACTGTGAATAACACCATTTGATTCAGTAATGCCACTACTTTGCCAATATCCCAAAGAAATGAGCCTTCATGTACAAACAATATTTATGTCCAAAATGTCCAAAATATTTACAGGTGCATCTTTTGTTATTGCAAAGACCTGAAAATGAATGAGGTGCATATCAATTAGGGATTGGTTGAACGAATCATGGTGCATATAATGGAGTATTATTGTGCTACAAGAAATCATGAAAGTGATGCATTCAGAGATACAATGGGGGACTTGTATGAACTGCTGCAGGAGAAATGACCAGAACCAGAACAATGACAAACTTATATGTAGTGGAAAACTACCCAAACCATACAAAACCAAAATGTGTATTTTTTAATATAATGCCCATTTTTTTATTTTTAAAAATATATTGAATTTTCATATTTGTTGACGTTTTAAGTTATAATTTAAAAAATAAAAATTTAAAATCTTGGATCATGGATGATCAATATCATTTTTCAGCAACAATAAATTTTTTTCTTAGAATGTATTTTTCAGAAATAATTGTTCTTGGACCATTTTATGGTAGCTCTTGTTCTTGATCCACAAGTCTGACATTTTAAAGACAATATTGAATACAAAGCTGCCTACTATTCAGCAAGTAACAACAGAACATAAACACAAGTAGATGTACAAAAAGAACATTGCATCAACTAAAGAGAATTCAACAACTAAAGAGAGCAATTTTGTTTTTTTTTCCTAAATAAAACAAATATAAAGAAGACATAAATATTCCTATAGGATATGTGAAAGTTCTTGTCATTTGATAGAAGTATAGGGCAGCTGGACATTGACTGATTGAATCATCAACCATACTTGTGGTTGCCTTTAAATAGTGTCCTTTAAATAGCTAAGTCTTCAGGTGGTTGAGATAAGAGGAGCCCTGTGAGTTGAAAGTTATGCCTTGCAGTAGGGAAGTATGCCAGCTATGGAGGAAAAAAACAACTCTTAAGAGTGGATTTTGTCTTTTCCCTTATGACTCTTCCAGAGACCAATAGGGAATGAGACAGGGGACTTCTCTTTCTTACTCCTTTCTATTGACAATGTTGTCTTTCAATGGCACAACTCACCCAGTATAAGACACTGTACCTAGCAGAAGGCAGGTCTAAGCACTAGCTGTAGTCAGCTTTGATCTACAGAGAAGGGAAGGAATATCATCTAACATATATTCTGATCTCAGAAGAACAGTGGTAGAGAAGAGAAAAGACATGGAGGTCCTACAGGGGCAGAGATATAAGTTGCTTTGGTTTCTTGTGTTCCCTATGTGTAGGCTTTCCTACTAGTATACTGTATTTGTATGCCTATTCTTCCCAGTGAAATTGCATATATTTATGGGATGATGCTCCTCAGGTTTGTTAGAGGCATAATATTGTTAACTACATAACAACTGTTACTACATAATAGTGTTAACTATAGTTCTATGTCATTTCAGTAAATGTTTTTCTTTTCAAATAATTTTGTTAACTTAGCATTGTTAAAAGTGATAGCACCAATAGGGGCTCGTTGGCTTTAGTTTTTGAATGTATGTCCACAGAGTTCCTTGAACCTGGGGTAGTTGTCCCTTGAGGGACCCACCTAGGACTTTATTATGTATTTAACTTCATGTCAGTTATTGGATTGCTTCAGAAGTGCTATTTATTGGCTTGAGCTTTCATCAGAAATTTGGAAATGTATTGAGCAAGAAAATTAGTTGTTAATTATTGATTAAAATTGGTTGATAATTATTCAATGCCTTTACTGATAGGTTGATGATTTTATACATCCAAATACACTGCACTTAAAAAAAGATAATGGAATGTGTATCCCAAGGAAACCAAGAGAGAAGAGATGGGGGAGAAGGAGATGGTAAATATATTGGTAAAATCTTAAGCATGAACATTTAAAATGATTCAATAGTTAGGCAAAATTTCAAAGCAAAGACTGATATACTGTGGTAAAATTGAATGTAATGGACCTCTGTACCAGCAGCAATACAATGACCCAGGACAATTCTGAGGGATTTATGGTAAAGATGCTACCCACATTCAGAGGAAGGACTGCAGGAGAGGAAACATATAAGAAAAACAACTGCTTGAACGCATGGGTCGGGGTGGACGTGATTGAGGGTGTGGACTCGAAACTACCACACCAATGCAACTACCAACAATTTGGAAATTGGTCTTGATCAAGGACACATGACAAAACTAGTGGAAATGTGCATCGGCCATGGGTGGGGGGAGTGCGGGGGGGGGGGTGAAGAGGATAGGAGGAGCATGAATCAGGTAACCATGTTAAAAATGTATATTAATAAATGTTAAAAAAATTTCAAAGCAAGAGTAATATACTCTCTCATCTCATTTTCTTTAGTCTCTTTCCAAAAGTTTCTTGATATATTCAAGCTGTTCTCTATCCCAAATCCTCTTGTTTTAGTAACCTACTCAACTTTTGCTCTCTACCAAGTACTCAATAGTTTCTTCTTTCCCCTTCTCTAGCTAATATCCAAATTCCCATTTTTTTCACTAGGTGCATGGACTTAGCTTCCTATTATTCCTTTAGTCAGAAAGCAATCTATACAAACTATTTCAGGTTAAGATTTAAATGAAGATAATGATTATTTGAAAAGTATTTACATTTAAAAACAGACTAAATTATATTAAACTAAAAAGAGTTTGCACAAATTAAATCAATGCAACCAGGATTAGAAGAAAAAGAGAAAGCTGGGGGGAAATTTTTACAGTAATTATCTCTGATAAAGACCTTCTCAAATATGTAGAGAACTGAACCAAATTTATAAGAACACAAATCATTCTCTAATTGATAGTCGAATGATATGAATAGGCAGTTTTCAGTTGAAGAAATCAAAACTATTATTAGACATATGAAAAATACTCTAAATCACCAATAATAACAGAAATACAACTTATAATAACTCATACTCTTCAGATTTGCTAATATGATAGAAAAGGAAAATAACAATGGAGGGGATATGAGGGAATAAAAGGGATACTAATACATTGTGGGTAGAATTGTGAAGTGGTCCAAAATAATTTGGAACTGCAAAAATCACATGAAAAATGCTCTAAATCACTCTTGATTAGAGAAAAAAACATTTTAAGATATTAAATTTTATTTTTCTTCAATTACTTGAAAAAACAATTTCCAACATTTTTCAAAGAATATTGAATTTCAAATTCTCTCCCTCCTCCCCCCCCCATCTTTCTTGAGATGATAAGCAATCTCATGTAGATTTTACATGGGTAATCATGTAAAACATTTCTCCATATTAATAATCCTCTTGTGAAAAAAATCAAATAGAAAAAAATTTGAAAAGCGAAAAATGTTTGTTTTGCTCTGATTTCAAACTCAGTTCTTTTTTTCTGGAAATAGATGGCTTTTTTTATCATGAGTCTTTTGGGACAGTTCTGGATAAGGACAGTTTTTGATCAGTTATTCCCAATGGTTAATTCTAAAGTGTGTACAATGTTCTCCTGGTTCTGCTTATTTCACTCCGTTTCAGTTTGTGCAAGTTTTTCCAGGTTTTTTTAGTTCTTCCTGCTTGTCATTTCTTAAAGCACAATAGTATTCCATTACAATCATATACTATATAACTTACTCAGCTATTGTCCAATTGACGGACATCCTCTCACTTTCCAAATCTTAGCCTCCCCCAAAACAGCCACTTTAAATATTTCCAAAGTCTTTCTGTCAAGACACATCTAAAAACTGCTGCTAGGTCTAGAGGGTTGGGGAATTACACCTAATTCTTTCTCCAGTAAGGGAATTAGTAGTTATTTTTGATGAACTGATTTTTTTCCCTCTCTTTTCACCCCCTTTGTTACAAGGGATACTTCACTGAGTAGGAAAGGAAGGAAGAATCTATCAGGAAATGAAGGTGGTCTAAAAGCAAAACAAACAAAAAATAAAAGTTAAAAGTTTGCAACCAATATGTTAAGGTTCTGACATCCAGAATTATACAGAACTGCTCTAGCAAACTTAGTGTTGTTCTTGGTTCCATAATCTTATTCACATCACATATCCAATTAGTTGCCAATCCTACCTCTATCTCTGCAATTTCTTTCACAAATGCTCCTTCTTTCCACTTATTTTCCACTGCTACTACTCTAATTCATGCCATCACCTCTCTCATAGAATATAATAATAGCTTCTTAATTAATTCTCTCTTCCTCAAACCTCTCCTCAGACCAATCTATTGTCTGTATAGCTATCAAAGTGATATTCTGAAAACAGAGATTGGAACATGTCACGTAACTACTAAAAATATGTCAGTGGCTCCCTATCTTGTCTAGTATTTGAACCTAGTCCCCTAGTTTTTGAACCTCTTCACAATGTGGTTCCTTGTTTTTTTTTTCTCCAGACTCTTTGCATATTACTCTCCTTTGTGTACCTCCAGACCAGTCATACTGCCCTATGTGCTGTTCCCCAAATACAACACTCCATCTCCTATCTTAGACCTTTGTAATAGCAAACTGCCATTCATAGAATGCTAACCCTACTCATATTTGCCTCATAGTTCTTTAAGTTTCACTCACTCCAAGTGTCACCTTCCTCAAGATGCCTTTCCTGGTACTCTCAGGGGCTAGTAACTTCATATCCTAGGTTAGTTTCTATCTGCTTTGTATGGGTTTTGCATATACTTCCATAGGTAAATGTTCTCTTCCATGATATTGTTTGTTCCCTTGAGGGCAGAGATTATTATATTTGTATCTCTGTATTCCTAGCACCTACCACAGTGCCTGGGCACATTATAAATACTTTGTAAATTCATTCTTACTGATTGATTGGGGAAATGATAAAATGACAGGAAGAGATAATTTAGGGGGTAAATGCAAGCTGTTGATAATTATATTAAAATAATACCCTAATAATCAGATGAATACAGATCAAGATGACTATTCTTATGGGGAAAAACTGGGGGTTAAATTTATCTTACAACACTATAAGATATTGCCTTGGACCAGAACTGTGATTCAATGATATAGAAAATTCCCAGTGTGGAAATTCCTTCTATCAATACAGATTAGATTGATAGAAGACAAATAGACTCTTAGATACATTAGTAGATAGATAGATAAATAGATAGACTGATAGATAGATAGATAGATAGATAGATAGATAGATAGATAGATAGATAGATAGATAGATAGATAGATAGTTTTTATTTGTCCCATGTTTTCAAAGAGGACCAGTGATAGCATGGGGTGATATCTTGAATTGCAAGTGAATTGGATTTAAATAAGGCATGATTGTTCAAAGTCATCAGCCTCACTCACTCTTCCAGAATCATCCAAGTCCAGTGGCAAAATAAAAGTCAGGACAGCTGGTGATGGCCTGGGATGTAGTGGATGACCTTGGCATTTTCCATGTCTGAGCAAGCTCTCAGTTCTCCCTAGAGCCTGCTTCAGAGGCCTTCAAGACATTTCAAATAGATTGTTCTTATCTGCCCATTCCACTAGGGGGAAATCTTCACATGCTTGAAGTCACCATCCCTCTAAGTCACTGATGAGTTTGACCCTCAAGTCTGGTTTAGCCTGTCTGCCAAGCCAGTTTTGCTGGATCATGCACATGCCATAACTTCTTGGAACCACAGATGAGAACTGGGTGACAGGCAGACATCAAGGCTGGATGAGCAGCCCTGAAAAGGGTTAAGCAAGCCCTCATACCAAAGATGCTAGTTCTCTTGGAACACCTCACACACCTCAAATAGATAATTTATTAATAACTTAATATGTTCCAAGCACTCTGCTAAATGCTGGGGATACAAATGCTGTATAAGCAAAAAAGATAATTCTCACTCTCAATGAACTTACATTTTGGTAAAAAGAGAGGAAGAGAACCCAAGAGAGTTAGTCTGCTGTGGAGGAGGTGACAAAGTATAGAGTGAAGATTAGAACTGGCACCTCATGAAATGGCAATCCCCTACTTGTTCTGCAAATTCATGCCATAGAGAGTTACCTAGCAAGTACGGAGAGATTAATTGATGTTGTCTAGGGCAACACAACCTGTATTCATGAGAAGCAGCACTTGAACCCAGTTTTTATTGAACCTGAGGCAGGACCTCTATCCACTATTCCAAGCTGCCTTTTTGAATTAGTAAAAGGAATAGAGTATGATAAAAGTCAGTAGTGATGGGGCCTTAGGGTTATATAGACATTCTATTACATTGTTGTTAGTATGGACTTTTGGGAGAGTAACAAGCTAGTAATATGCACTAGAGATAGGACCTGGACCTATGACCTCATGTAGAGAGAACTTCCAACTGTGGGATCCATATTTCTGAGAGGGGTTCAAGCTGAATCACAGAATTCCATAGTGCCCCCCAGAACTCTAAGAGAGGGGAGAAGCTTTCTAGTCAACATTTTCTCAGCAGGTTGTAGCCTTAGAAAGATGCCTAGTATGCTAAAAGATTCTGCCCTAGTTGCTTCCAGTTTCTGCCATTAGTGGAACTTGAATACAAAATCTACTGGACTCTTAGCCTCTTTAACCCAATGATCCCATTTAAGGACCTATCTGTAAGGAAATATTCACTGTTATTTCATTTTTATTAACAAAAAAAACCCTATGAAGTCAATATTCTTGTAAATTGGAAAAGAGCTGAAGAAATGCTGGTATGCTACTATCTTACAGGAGGGATGCTGTGGAGGGCTCTCTGTGGCACAAGGAATAGAGTTCTAGGACTGAAATCTCCCCTTGGTGAGTCTTCCTCAGTTCAAATCTGGCCTCAGAAACTTACTAGCAGTGTGACCCTAGGCAAGTCACTTAAATCTGTTTGTCTCGGTTTCTTCATCTAAAAAATGAGTTGGAGAAGGAAATGATAAACTATTCTAGTATCTTTGCCAAGAAGATCCTAAATGGGACCACAAAGTATAAGACATGACTGAAATGATCTAATAGCAACAAAAGGGGATGGTTTAGTGATTGCCTGTCCCACTGTAGTACATATGACTTTCTTAAAGGCACAGTCCCAACTGCCATGTTCGCCTCCTAGTAGAGACTGATCTGAGGTAGCTGTCACACTTTCTGTACTTTTTTCCTGGTTTTTGAGAACAACTTTTGAGAGGCACTCATGCCTTAGCTAGGTTTCTTTGTGGATGTCAACATTCTTGAGTGTGTTTAGGGATTGATTCGTAAGCACCATTAAATCCCATGGTTCAGGTCCCACAACAAATTTAAAGAAAACACCTTTTCTTGGTCCCATGCCTGTTATATTTCCTTTAAGGCAATTTAGAAAGGCGTACTTGCATACTGGCTTTAATCAAATTGGCAGCAATAAAAGTGAATAGATTAACAGTATCTAGAATGAGCACTTTCCCAGCCTGTGACTCATTCAATTTGGGTAACCACCCCTTTATTGTTCCACTCCAACCCACCAAAAAAAATCCAACTAGAACTTCAGATTCTCCAATTTACAGACATATCACTAATGAATCTCTTTGTTGGAGGATCAATTTCACAACAAGAAGTATACCAATTTTGTAGTCTCTTTCAAAGGTAGCTCAAGGTGTCAGGCAAAATGATAACTCTGCCTTCTTCCCACTGACAGTCTTCACCTTTTGTTCTCCGACTTTCCTTTGCACCTGTCCCTCAGACCCATGCATTTAATTTCTGCCTCTTTCTCTTTAATACACTACAAATCAGAGTTAGTCTTCTCTCTCCATGAGTGGTAAGTTGTCTAAATCTGCCAGTTCTGTTAAGCCAGCCAGAAATTAGAAAGGCAAAGGCTGTTGAAAGTTCCTTACCAGTTCCTCAGGCTGTCTCATGTTCAGATACTGTCTGAACACCTTGATTTCTGTCATCATTTCTCCTAATGGATTCTATTACATGATCATTTATTGTCTCTGTCTAATCCCAGAACAGATCTTCAATATATTTGTTGCACACTTTTATTTTTGAGTGTTTGGTTTTGATGACTGTACCTCCATTTCCTTAACAGATACTTCCTTCTTTCCCTACACAGTGAACCTTCACTTACAACAAAGAAAAGGGTGGGGATTCATTTATCAAAACTAATTGCTAACTCCTTTAGCGAAGAAAATATTGTCTGTAATTTCCCAAGCTTTTAGACCTAGCAATGGTTTTTATATAACCTTTGACATAATGGCTATGGTAGACAGTGTTTTTTATGTTTTTCTGTTCTTACTTGGAATAACCTCATATATCTTTCTATATTTCCTTATATTATTCATATTTTTCATTTTATGGTATCAAAGTACTTCATAATATTATAGGATAGGTGCATATACATATATACATGTATGTATATAAACTTGTTTTATATACTGACATTAATTATATTGGGGCAGCTAGTTGACACAGTGGATAGAACACCTGTTCTGCAGTCAGAAAAATTTATCTTCTTGAATTCAAGTCTATCCTCAGACAGAGCCTGGCAAATCACTTAATCCTGTTTGCCTCAATTTCATCATTGATTTTTTTAAATGACCTGGAGAAGAAAATGACAAATGACTCCAGTATCTTTGCCAAGAAAACTCCAAAAATGGGGTCATGAAGAGTTGAACATGATTTCAATGACTGAACAACAAAAATTACATTTTATCTTCCCTTCTTTTGGTCTCAGTTTCCTCATCTGCAAAACTAGTTGTAGATGATCTCTTCATTCCTCTTTGTTACTTATGAGTCCCAGGATCTATATCTGATAACTTTCTACCTCTCTTTACCCTTTCTCCAACCCATCTTACCACAATTCTCACCTCAGAATACCATGTAGGTCCAAACTCTCCCCTCTTTTCTTGAGAATGTAGTGGAAGTGAGGCCTCACCTCTACCCCCATGGAACATGTTTCAAGTTGCCTTTCCTGATTCTGGCTGATGTTGTAGAAGCTTTGGGAGACATGCTTCTGGCCAAGTGTGAATCATCATTGAGAGGTTTGCACTTCAAGGTGTCAGAGTTCTTAACACTCAGGCTTGGAATTAGTCTTATGAGTTCAAGAAGACTAGAGGTCTTAAGTCCCATTGTAACAGAGTTGGCTGGCAACAGAGATTGTCCAATGAATAGAAAATTGGCTTGAATCTGACTATTTTACCAGCAGAGTTGTAAGGATGGTGTTGAGCTTAAGAGAAACATAAAATGCTGAATTATTGGTACCGCAATTTGTTTAATCTTCTAAAGAAATTAAGTCTCAGCCTTCTAACAGATTGTAATTAGTTAAGTTGTTGTTGAATCTTGATTAATTAATTGATTAATGCATACTTAATGTTTAGTATTCCTTTTGTATATAGGAATAAATTACATATAACATACTTGATTCATCATTCTTTTGCTCCATTCTTTTCAATATAAAAATATGAGAAAGCCTAAGCCTTAAACAAAGATGTGAGTGACATAATGAGGCAATAAACAAAAGTCAGGGCACCTAACCCCTCTCATTAGAGATTAACTACTATTGGACAGAACCTAGTCCCAACTTCATGTGTAGGAATAAGACAAGATGAGGACAATTGCACCAGAGACGGTGGGTGCTATATATACACCACAAATTCTTTCCTTAACTCAATTAGTTCTTCTATTTCTTGGAGACAATAAAACAATTTTAAAGGCTTTCATCATTTGGATGAATGAGAGAGATTGGAGATCTTCAAACAAAAGCTGAGTGATCATTTGTCAAATATTTATGGTGAGAATTCCTTTGGATATATGTTGGACTGGATGGTCGTTGGGACTCTGACAGTGCTGAAATTCACTGATTAGGCACTTTGAGGAAACAGGTGGGTGATGTGAAAAATAACAGTAGCTCTTGAAATGACTAATACTCAAATTACTCAGTGGCAAGAAATTTAAAGCATTTTCATTTCTAGAACTAGTACGGGAAGGAGGCAAAAATTGTCTAATATTCCCAGTTGGCAAAGAAAGTATGAGTAAATAATAGAGAAAGATCAGTGAGCATTCAGTTTTTTTATAGAGTAATAAATCTAGAGGCACAAGAAGAAACTACAAGATTAGAGATGGAAGGTATCTTAGAAATTGTCCATCCAAACTCTTCATTTTATAGATAAGGAAAAGGACACTCAAAACAGGACTCTCCAGTCTGAACCTATATATACCTAGTTACTCTGATTTCAAATCTATTATCAGTCTCCATCTCTTGAGATCTTAAGGCCCAGACTGCCTAGAATATGACTATGATATATGTCTTTATATAGAAGCTACATAAAAAAACAAGACCCATTTTTAAAAATTCTTAATGAAAATGTTTTGTTTTGTTTTTTTCAAATCTTTTTCTTTGTACTGAATTGTTACACCTTTTCCATGGTCTTCATGGAAGCTTGTAGAAATTCTTTTGTTAAGGTCAAAGTTATATGGGGATGGAGGAGTAGGAATAAAAAGGAACTATAACTGATAGATACATTATGGGAAGATGGCAGAATAAGGCATTAAACTCTTTCACTCTCCTAATAATCACCTCCAAATAACTCCACAGAATCAATGCTAAAAGCAGCAAAAATAGATAGGAGATGTAGGAGTGAAGTTGAACAGCCAAGGATAACTAGGGAGGAAGAATTATGACTTCCCTGGCCTCAGTCCCACTACCATATGCCCTGTGGCCAGGAACTGAGCAAAAAGAATGGAATTAATAAGATAATGCCTTGGGGGAAGAATTGACAACCTTGCCTTGTTTACTGAGCCCCAGATCTTGCAACCCCAAAGATACCACTGGAATCCTCAGGTGGAGGACTGTAGTATAGAGAGCAGCTGTGTCTGCTGTGACCACAGTCCTGGAGACCCTTGTTAGCCTACAGCTGGGGACTGAAAGAGTGGATACCACAGAGTCTATGAGTACCAGGCCCTAAGGACAGGAACTCAAGCCTTGCTGGTAATAAACAAGGAACTTTGGAGGCCCAAGGTACATGGACTAGACACCTGCTCTATCCTGTATTGCAGTAGTAGGAGAGGAAAAGTTAGGAATAAGCACACACCAATGAGTATGTTTGCTGAGGGAGGGAGTCTCCTTCAACAGTGGTCACTCCCAAGAGAATGAAGCCACGCTACACCCCCTACAGTCCCAGAGCCAGTGCACAAGAGTTAGAGCAAGCGTGGGGCATTCACTAAGTCACTAAGTTCTTGGCAACTAACTGGGATCAACAGGGACTTTCTCCTGAGAGCAGCAAGATTTAAGATCCAAAGAGGCTAAAGAACACAGACTTTGAGTACAGACCTTGAGCACAGTCCTCAGGTGTGGACCTAGAGCAAAGGGGTGACAGACTGTGGAAGCAGCACACTTAGACTTGTAAAGGAGCCTCAAGCAGAGCAGCAACCAAAGGGACCACCAGGAGGCTTGACTCTGAGAACAGTTAGACTTGAGACCCCAGGAGCCTAATGAGTGCAGACCTTAGGCACAAGGATAAAGCTGAGAGGGGCAGCACTGCGCTGTGACTCAGGCATAGCTCTATATACAGAGAGCCTGCCCACCTCACCCAGACTTCCAACTGAGAAGGAAAAACCAACATACTAATGGCAAGCAATGCCCAAGAACTAACCAAGAGAAAAAACAAGAGGAAAGCATTAACACTCAATAACTTTTACATAGCAAAAATCCAGACAACAGAGCAGACAGCAGAAGAGGACAAACAAGGTAACACATCCAAACCTTCCCAAAAAAATGAAAATTGGTCACAAGCTCTTGAAGAGTTCAAATCTGAGATAATGAGAAAGATGGAAAAGATTTGGCAAGAAAAGTGGGAAATAGCTCAAAAGGAAATTAACAGGTTAAAAGACAGAAACTCCCAATTGGAGAAAGATGCCCTCAAATCAAACGAAATGATAAGCAAATTGGAGACCCAAATTAAATAGCAGGAAACCATGAAAAACAGGATAGACCAAATTGAAAAGGAAAATCAAAAGATTATAGCAGAAAACCAGTCTCTAAAGCCCAGAATTGGGCAAGTGGAAGCCAATGCTCTTGCAAGACAGCAAGAACTAATAAAGCAAAGTCAAAAGAATGACAAAATAGAAAGAAACATGAAATATCTCACTGAGAAAATGACAGATCAAGAAAACAGGTCTAGAAGAGACAATTTGAGAATCATTGGTCTTCCTGAAAAATCAGAAATTAATAGAAATTTGGACACCATACTACAAGAAATTATCCAAGAAAACTGCCCTGATGTTCTTCAACAAGAGGGCAAAATAGACATTGAAAAGATCCATAGATCACTCTCTACAATAAACCCTCAAAAGTCCTACCTTATTATTAAAATCCTTTTATATTGCTTCCTACTGTCTCATTATAACCCCAAAGGACTCACAGGAACTGGTTTCCCTGGCTAAGTGAAATGTGTAACTGTCATACTAAGTATTCCTGTTCCCCTCCACCCCCCAGTCCCCTATTTCAGTTGGTATAACCCAGATAGGAGGGGAGACAGCATAGGAAGTAGTTTCTTGGGCAGCCAACACAGACTGGAAGGGGTGAGAGTCTGAACATTCCATCTGAGCCTCTCAGTGTTTGGTTGAGGCTTCAACATTCTAACCCAATCAGTAAAGACTACTCTCACCACTGGGCTCATTCACAAACTCTCTGGGGTATTTTCACTATTACAGAGCCATTTTTAAAGCTACAGGGAAGAGGCTAACTTTTTCTGTCATTTTTTTTCCTGATTACTTTTTTTTCTCCTGGTTTTTTTCTTTTGCTGGTTTTATTCTTTGTCTGTTGTATTGTTATTGCCTTTGTGTGATTATTGTTCTGTGTGTTAATTAATTGTATAACAGTGGAGTTTAATACCACTAGTGAACTGTTACCAAGCTTGTGGAGTGTAATACCAACTGTGATACAAGCAATAATGGAGGATATAGTGGACAATTGTGTACTGATGTTGTGGAATGTGTTGTGGGGTACTTTTTATTTCTCATTGTAGCAATCCAAGTATACATTAATTGTGATATTATTTTAAGAAGTATTCAAAAAAAACTTAACTCTTATACTGCTAATGATTGATCTCTGTAATCTTGAGTCAAATTGCCAAATCCCTAGCCCTTCCCTAAGGCTACACCCCAGAAGAGAGTCAGTTATCTCAGTCTCCTTACTTTTCCTTCAATGATCAATTAACATAGGTATCAAACATCAGTAGATGCCTTAGGCCATATCCACCCTGGATCCTGATCTTAGCTCTAC